>NC_043751.1:25360100-25535100 GCF_902148845.1 Salarias fasciatus
AGCCAGCAGATGTTTCTTGTGAAAAGCCAAGACGAAGCTTCGTGTTCAAACTTATAATCTGTACTTTAAGTCTTGGCACTTCGATCGGACAAGAAGAGTGTGATTCTGAGAAACTGGGAAAAAAATCAACCGCTCGACAATGAATGAAAGGAAAAGTACCATGGATTAAAAAAAAAAAAAAAAAAGTTATTTCTTAAAATAAACAGTATGGAAAAACATTCACCATGTAATTCTGTTGATGTTGATACAGACAGTAGCTTCACTGGAAATCCCTCTGTTGCCCAGTGAAATCATCCTCTCCAGCAAACAGTTCTGCCATCAAATGCCCGATAACTAAATCAAATAAATTTGATTAAGCAGTATTTACCGACATCTCTTACTCGTCGGGGGGGGGGGGGGGGGGCGTTTAAGCATGTTGTGATATTCAACATTCAGCACAGCCAAATACAGGAAACATTGAATCTGTGCAGCCCGTCTGCCTCCACAGCCCGGTCCTTCAGCACCTCGGGTAGTTTTTCAGATACCTGAGCCTCGGGCAAGGCGCCGCTTCAAGGCAGACAGCCTGTCAACATGAGTGGCAAGCACTGGACGAGTGAGACTCAGGAAAGACAGCTTCCTGATAAATTCCCTGCCTCAAGCCAAGACAATGAATGGTGAAAGTGTAGTTTTAACTCAGCCTGTTTTCAGCGTTTTCAAAAAGTTCCACATTTTGGAAAAAATGCCTTTTCAGTGCCTCCCAGTGTTGTCATGTAAACTCGGGCTCAGCCTGTTTACTTTATAATCAATAAAATAACCACAGATACCCATTAAAACTGAGTTGAAATGCTACAGAACAGAATCCCGTTTCATTTCTCCCCTCTGATAGATATCTTCAGTGGTTTTAAAGCCCAATTTGAAAGAAAAATACGCCGTCCTGCTAGTATGACTTTACCACTTGTGTAGAAATTCAACATTTGCTGATTGTCGAAGGCCCTCGAAGCCAATTACCCTTTCCAAGCAGAAAATTTGTGAAGTGTTTCTCTTTGTAATCCCTCTGAGCAGACATTCGGATCAGACTGTCAACATTTGCTCACTGAGTTTGATACAAATTTCAAAAAAAATTTTTTGAAGACTTCTGCTAAAAAAAAAATCTTGAACTGGACTGTGACTGAAGAACAACAAGAGCTGAAGGTGACCTGTCGTACCTGGAAATCATCCAAAGTAGATCACATTGATTGAAATTGCTGTACTTAACCCCAAATGGGCATTAAAGTAAAGAATAAAGACTAAGCATAAGCTAAAGTGTCTCAGCGGTTTACTGATGCAAAGCACTGAGTGCTAATGATCCCTGGCTGTGGGCCAAACTCTGTCTCATATTCTGCTGCAGAATATCACTCAGTCTAAAATCACATCGCTCAGCGTGAAAACCATCGGAGGAGTAAATGCTCGACGAGGAGGCTAGATCGCATAATGTATTCAAAATATGATTTGAGCAGCAGCTGGAAACATTATTAAAATTCGCTGCAGTGGGCGGGGTCACGAGGCTAAGCTGCAGATAGGCTTCCCTTAAAAGAAAAGTTTGCAATCAAACAACAACTACTAAAACAAAATACGACGGATGCCATTTCGGTGTGAGTTTCACCAACTTCAAAGCACGTTTACCTACACCCAGATTATTCTGCCTCGTTGGCTAATCTCTTTTTAATTACAACAGGAGAGGCCTCTCGGTCTGGGCGCTGGCAAAATGAAGCAATCAGCAACGAACAAA
The DNA here is from genome assembly GCF_902148845.1 of Salarias fasciatus. Taxonomy (NCBI): domain Eukaryota; kingdom Metazoa; phylum Chordata; class Actinopteri; order Blenniiformes; family Blenniidae; genus Salarias; species Salarias fasciatus. The sequence goes on from NC_043751.1 coordinate 25,361,848, forward strand.
GCCTCAAGAATTAAAAGCAGGGCTGAAAATGGTGTCCGGTCACACGGAAATGGCAAAAAATGATGTAGTTTTCATTTTAGGCCACTAGTGGGAGCTATTGGCTGTTTTTATAATGCTATTTCTAAAACCTATATTCGCGTTTACCACCACTGTGGGGAAAAAAGCGTCAAGATGACCATTTTTTCACCAAGAATTTCACAACAAAAGTTTTGCATTTTCACTTAAATCTGTGGCGGCGTCACCGGTCCCTTCACGGCGCCCCCTCAGAGGGATGTGGGCGGGGTGAGCCGCACGGGGCCAAACAGGAAGAAGAGCGAGACTCACCGCGCCGTCGTCCTCCCTGCTGTCGCTCGTGTCCTCGCTCTTGTGGTGTCCGGCCGAGGAGCGGGCGTCTCTTTTTCGGCTGGCGTCCGTCCCCTCCGTCTGCCGCTCTCCATCTGGGCCAAGGTGAAGACATGGATACCGCTCAGACAAGCCAGCAAGCGCCAGGATCATCGCCGGCGTCAATGTCATCCCCATCGTGCTTCTTGCCATCACCCTCATCTCCATTTTAATCATCGGCATTAATAGCATCATTGTCATTCTGATCGCTATCATTATCATCTACATCAATAGCATAATTATAATTATGAATATCTTCATTTCCATCATCATCGTGGTCACCAGTAATTTCCAGCTTTCACTCATTTTCCTTCCGACCGAGTCTTTCTACTGTCATCAAACCCAGATAAAAGTTTCCAGAGAAAAGGAGATTAAGTGGGGGGGAAAAAATGTAATTGGAAAAGCGAAAGTAGACAAGAGAGAAGAATAAAAACCATTCCAGAGGGGAAATGTGAAGGGGGGATGGTTGAAAATGGGATGAAAGGAAAAAAAAGAGAAGAAGAGGAAATCGACAAACGGAGAGACACAAAGAATAGCTTTTCGGATCCTGTCATGCCACAGATGGATTATGGGAGTTGTGCCGCACAATGATGACAGTTGCATTGGCCAGGGGAAAACAACAGAGGTAACAAAAAAAGAATCTACTGTGTGTGTGTGTGTGTGTGTGTGTGTGTGTGTGTGTGTGTGTGTGTGTGTGTGTGTGTGTGTGTGTCCTTGTTATTCTGTAAAAATGAGGACTTCAACCCGGTGGTTCACTGGCTAACATTGGAAATAATTTAAACAGTATATTAAGACATGTTCTGAAGTTAGAATCCGACCCTGTTTGCACGATCTATTATGTAAAAATGCATCATTTGTGCATTTCCGTTTCAGAAAAATTTCAAGTAGACGGGTAGCCATGACACTTTGGAGAGTCCATATGTGCTCCAACGTGTAGAAGAACTATTTATCGCAGTGTTTTGCGTTTTCATTGGAGAGGAAGTCGAGCATCTTCAAAAAGTTGCGATGGGGATGGATGGAGAGGAAGCTTTTAAAAAAGTTCCACCTTGGGTGGCGTCAACAAAAGGTTGTGTTTTCAGCAGCTCCGAGCTCTGTTGCCGTGGAAACGGATGCCCAAAACACAACGGAATTTTCAATCGAAACCTTGTAAACAGAGCCTAAGATGAACTGAGTTGATATGAAATATTCCGGTCGATGTTATGAATCCAAAACGGATGAAAATTGAAAGTATGAAAAGTGTACTTTTGTGTTTACCATGACGCACAGGCTGAAAACACTCGCACACCAACACTGGTGGAGGATCAAACCGCTGCACAATAAGGGAGTCTGGTTATTTGGAGTTACAGGCACCAAATGGATACTATTACAGGCCCGTGTGAGAGTTTCCACCTCTGTGAGGAGTTCATATAAAAAAAAAAAAAAAGAAAGAGAATCCATACTTGATTCACTCCAATCTCGTTTTATTTGTATTGCACTGCATTCATTCCCATTTGGCTGACATGGCTCGTGAATGCACAACATTTCTGCAGCTTGGATGGGCGACTATAAAAGGTGGCGTATGTACCATCGACTCCTCCGTAAAAGGGAGGGGGAATGTGGGGCGGGGGGGTGTGGGGGCGGGGGGTGGCTTTGAGGTCTTCTCAATCTAAATGCATTAAAGTGGTTCATTACTGTCTGTCTGACAACGCACACGCACAGCGTGTGCATGCACGAGGCTGTGTGCACACGCCCACACACACACACACACACACACACACACACACACACACACACACACACACACACACACACACACACACACACACACACACACAAGAAGATGGAATGTGATTAAAAGACAGAACAGGGAGAGCGGGTGGCTATAAAGCATAATGAGAGCTAATAGTTTTCCAATATGTCCCCTCAACAATGAGTCTGAGTGGGCTGGATTGGATGCGGGTGGCTTCGGGGGGGCGGAGATTGATGGAGTCAAGAGCGATGGTAAAGGCAGGAGTGCACTCGTGTGTGCACGCTTCCCGTCCATGGATTAAGACTGAGATGAATTGCAGCAACAAACAAATCATGCTGAAAACACACAAAATGTAAAGTTTCATTATTTTTAATCCTGACACAATTTGTCGCGGATCATTTGAAACTCCGCCGCTAACATAATGTGTGCGGATGGCTTGTTTTCCTTATTTGTTTAGCTATCATCTCTCCCGTCTCTCCTCATTCTCTTTGCAATTTCAGTGATTCAAGACAACTGTAATAAAAAGAGGCTTTGATCTGAAAAATCATCTTCTTTTGCAGAATAAATGAAACACTGTAGAAAATTATTATGTTCACGGTGAATTTCCCGCTAAGCTCTTTTCCCATCTCCCTCTGTAATTGTGCGCGGCAATATATTATGCAAGGGCGTATTGTGCTGAAAGTTTCCCGACAGAGGTTGACACTTGCATTAAAGCCGGGCTTCAACCAACACCTGTCGAGAATTACGGCAAACAGAAGGCACGGAGCGGAGTTTCCTTTTGCCGTCGTGAACGAGGCCAGTTAATCTACAGGACCTGCGCTTTGAAGCCATCACAGTCTAACACATCATCGGAAAGTCAAATCCGTCTGTTCGTCTTGTTATCTACCATGAGGAGGGGAAGAAATTAAAGAGAAGTATTTCTGGAAGCTTCAGCCAGGTGCTGGAAACGTGAGAATGCAAACGTCAACAAAAAAAAAAATTCACCTTTTTAAAAAAAAAAAATTATCTTCAACTCTCTGAGGCAATGCCTTTTGAAGTCTGAGAAGGTTTTCCACTGAACTGCTTTCCCGTGAAAATAAAGAGTTTTTAAGCACAGTATGTCTCCCTGCACCCCACACGGTGCCGCGGAAAACTTTTCTTATCAAGTGCAACGCGGAAATGATGTTCTGCTGCTATTTCCAACTTATGAGTTCCATTTAAATCATTAGTGGTCGTTCTACAGAGTCCCTTCGTTGAGATAAATGTTTGAAAAATTGAAAAAGAACATCCGCCGCTAATATATTCTTCTAATAAATTCTTGAACAATCCCAAAGCGAGCGGATAATGAGAACGAGAGCGCTTCCAGGGTTTGTGTGTGGTCACATGTGTCTGTTGGTAAAACTGTGGGTGAACCACTGAAGCGTTTGTGGACAGCATGCCTTCACAGCGCTAAAAGTAGGCGAACATGACTGAATAATGCATGTCTAGAGGAAGAAAAAGCACAAATTCGCACTTTGGCAGGTTTATTTGGATACAAACCAACTGCAAGCTGCTGCTTTTGGTTGCAGTTTTTGGTTGAAATCCAAGACGATGAACAAAGATGTAGTATTCCATATGAAATATGGGAGGAGCGACCAACACTCCATCTGTTCTAAGACCGACACAAAAGCTAAAACTAGACGTCACTAGAAACACAACGCAAATTCCTATCTCTAGGTAGATGAATGAAAGTATACCCCGGGCCTAAATCAAGCAGGGTCGTGTGCTTCAATGAATTTCAGACCTGAAACGAACAATATTTCCTGTTGAGGTCTGATGAGCAAACCAAACAGCAGCGTGGAGGTGAATCAGTCATCCCAGACACAAGGTTAATATTTCCATCCTGCGATCATGAGCCGGCGGCTGCTGTTGTGAAGTAGCTTCAGTCAACAACACTAAGCTCTAAAGAACCAAACAAACATCCAAGGACAGTACATCAGCGCGGCGTGCGACGGAGTCTGACCGACGCTGTGACGAGTCGCAGTCGGCGGAGAGTCTGCGGCGGGACTTCCTCAAGCGTCCGCGCTGCTCTAATGAAGTAATGAAGAGCTGACTGGCAGGTTAATGGAAGACAATTGACGACGAGCTCCGCCACCAGCAGGAGGCCACGCAGAATACTAATCACAAAGGAGCCTCCTCTCTTACGTTCCGCCTAATCAGCTTACGGCCCCCCACTTCTCAAACAGCGGCATTATTTACCGTGCCGATAAGGCGACGCAACTTTTTCAACCTCCAGAGTGCGCGGATGATGACCGCTTTAGGAGCATTGCAGAGATTGTATCTATAATAAAAAGCAGAATAAACAGAAGTCTTATCCCAGAGTTGACATGAGCACAATCTGTAGATAGCGGGGGAGGAGGATGTGTGTGTGTGTGTGTGTGTGTGTGTGTGTGGGGGGGGGGGGGTTGGGGAACTTTCTCCCAGATTCCTCTGCATTTGAAAAGTGAATAATAAGTTCACCTTGCCTGGCTGCCCTTTTAAAGCTAATGATATTCTAACTCTATAGCTTTCAGCGAGATGCAGCTGTCAGAGCTCTCATCAGCGCTGTATGTGTGCCAGCTTGTTTGGAAGCGTGTTTGTGCGTATACTCACAGAATATATGCATGCCGTGTGTGTGTGTGTGTGTGTGTGCGCGCGCGTCTCTTTTTATCTTTGAACAAGACTGACAACAGCACTGTGCTTCACTGTGAGGTGGTGCTCCGATGTATGTTCAGTGATCGACAGAATGGTGATACAGCGGAATGCTAATCGCACAAACGGGAACGGCAACAAAGGCTAGCTCGATGAGGAAAGTGAACAGTTTTGGGGGGGATGAAAGATAAATGAAACGGCACAAGCCGAGCAGGAGTTTGAGACATACATGACAAACCCGAGTCATAACAAATTAACTAATAATAATCTTCACGGCCGCCGCCGGGTCCGTCCCATGACAACGCTCCCTCCGGTAAACAGGAGGAAATAATAGCACAGCAGTTCAAAGTGGGGAGAGAACAACGCCAACGGTCATTATCACAATTCATTTGCCAGCGTTATCTCAAGAGTGGCTCCTGCAGGGTGTCCTTTTAAAAAGCGCAGCCAAGCACATTTAATGCTCCGTGTTAATGGAGGACGACTAACGGCGGGAAAGAGAAAAACTGCTTCGTGGGTTTACAGACATTTATTTAATGTCAACCGAGTTCAAAAACAGCCTGATGTTTAGGCTAACATCCAAACTGCAGTTGGTTATTTTCATTGTTGGGCGTATCCGTTAGAAACTGACTAACCGTCCTGTTTATACGGCAGCAGCTTAATAGATGTCTGTCAATGTGCATCGACTGAGCGCGTGCAAAACACCCATTTCCTGCAGCCGTGGCGTGCTTGATGGAGCGTATCGTTCTCAAAAAGTTACACTTTGGGAGCCGCTTTCCAAAAGTAGCGTTTTCAGTGGCTCCAGGCACCGCAGTTGAGTAAACAGAACCTCAAAACGCAACTGAAGTTTTGAGCTGTCCCTCGAAAAAACTGTCGCTTCAGTTTGAACCCAAACACATTCAAATGACATTTCCATAAAATTTAGATAATTACAAATGTGCACACTTTAAAATTATAATGATTACACGATGAGCCCATTTCATTAATTGCTGCTCATTTTTCTGTCAATCATGGAATAAAATGAAGTGTTTGAACAGACAAACGTTAACAGTCAGAAATTAGCAACTAAATTTGAACCTTTCAGATAATCAGGTAACTTTTTTTTTTTTTTTTCTTACACTGTTGACTCAGAAACATCTTGAGCTCCACTTGCATACTGTCAGCTGACTATTTTTGATGAAGAAGGAGACAGTGTGAATGCATGAAGGGTAAACAACGAGGCTGTTTTAAGGATGTCAGAATGCTTGTGGTGACACTTCCCTGCAGGAGGGATTCCTGTGAAAAGGGGTCAGTGGTCAGCGGCATTGCTTTAGCAGATGCAGGCATTGAAATGAAGCTCATCTGGTACCAAGGGGCCCAATTTGTGGCAGGGAAAACACTCCCACTCACAGTTACTACTCGCCCGTGCCTTTCAACACCAAGCAGGACTGATGGATAACTTCACGCTGTTTACTTGTGCGTCTCACCCTGCTGCGAGAGCATCACAACAACAACAAAAAGAAGAGAGGAAAAAAAAAAAATCCTGATTTTGAAGCCATGGGAGAGAAGATAAAGCGTTTTCACAGTCTGATGACTGAAGTTTGATGTTCCATGAGACCGCGTGTCAACTAGACTGGGGCCACTGCTTTTACAGTTTTCATGTCTGACGGATGAGATTCAAGCGTGGCCTTTCTTAAACGGCTGCTGCACTGAGCTGCTAACGCCTGTGTTTACTCGCTTTGTTTGCTTAAGCAAGTTTAACTAAGTCACTTTGACCTTTTCCTCCACCGAGGTGATTTTATCTGCTTCACCACTGCATGTTTCCATTGCACTGGTGTCCCAGGAGGGCTGCCGAAACGACGAACGAGCCATGCTGTAAGGCTCAGTTTGTAAAAACATGAATAATACAACAGCTAAAGAGAATGTTTTTAAGCTTTCTTTGTATTTTGATCCAGAACGTTTCATTAAATTTGGCTTCATGTTGACATTGTGGTCATTCTCGGTAATAATTGGTATTTTTATCACATACTCTCTCCACCACAACAAAGGAAAACTATAAAATGTAAAGGTAATTATGGCTCTATGTATGTGGCCCCTGAACTAAAATGTGTTTGACACCCCTGGCTTACTTGTTCACTCTGTTAACTTGCAAATAATCCTCTGAACACTCTGTCCACAGCTATCATCAAGTTTCAGGAAAATGAGTGAAAATTGCGAATTTGCACTGAAGACCTTACACAGCAACATTTTCAAGTGAGAACACATTTTCATTGCAGTTTTGGAGTCCGTTTGCACAACAAAGATGGCTGGACTCACTGAAACTTCAACTTTCAAATAACTTTCAACTCTGAACTTTTCGAAAACGCTCCGACTCCGTCTCCATGGAAACGTAGGAAACCGCAACTTTACGGAAAAGCTCGGGCAGCAACAAACCATAAACAGAATAAAAAGTCCAAGTAAAGATTTACAGCACGACGGGGACAGTGAAGGTGCTCAGCAACAGTGTTTCCCTGTGAAATATTGATGTCTCGGAGTCGTCTTCTCGCTGAGTACACTGCGACTCCATCTCGGTGGCGTGGGTGGAGCTTCCCCGTGAGCTCGCACCGGCACCGTGTGGAAACACTTTAATACACCCCCCCCCGCCTCCCGGCCAGTAAAGAAGATTAAAATTGCATAGGAAGATGAAACAAGAGGCTTTTAAGAACACAAGAATGGGGGGAAAAGTGGGGGAGATGACGTGAGGGTGGAGGGGCAGGGTGCGAAAGAGGACATTAAATTAGAAGTGAAACCAGAGATCAGCCCACTGGTGGAGACTGTAAAAGGAAAAAGAGTAGGATGGAAGGACAAGCGAGAAAGGAGAAAATATGCAAACCGGGAGGACAGAGCCTGAACCGCCCACATTCATTCCTTCCTCACATAATCATTTATTGATTCACTTTATCATAGCAGCGATCATCGCTCTATCATTCCTAAATGTGAATAATTCAGATTTCACTTTAAAGACAGGAACTCACTTTTCTGTCTTTCATCATCAGAGCATCGGCATGATGCCACTGACTCGGTCGTCTCAGGACGCTGAGGTCCTAATCCATTAATCCACGTTAGCTACCATAACCACCTCTGATCAGGTAAAAAAAGCAACCAAAACAAGGTCTGAAAGAGATTTTACAGTGTGTGATTGAATACAGCGAATCAATACGAGCTCCTCACCGAGTCTTCGTGCGAGGGTCTCGACCTCCATCGAGAGAAAGTCGGGTTTGAGTCTTTTGCTCAAGGACACTCGGACATCTGCACACTGTGAGGTGAGGGCTCGCACCACCACCCGTGGGACTGGGCTGACCTGCTCCACCCACTGCTCCACAGTCTCTGTTAAATGTCGGACACGGAAGCTCTTAAAGCTGAAAACCGATTCACTGTTTCATCAGAAATGACGTTAAATATAGTTAACACAAGGCAACAGGCGATGTCAAAGCATCGTGCCGGCGGTGTTTCTTAATGACTCTTTCAGGCTCGGCGGCCAGGAGCCGGAGCGCGCACCCGGGGTGGCGTGGCGGCGGCGGGGGGGGGGGGCAGCATAAGCGTAGCGAGCTTCGCTGGGGCCGCGCCGGCCAAATGCAGCTAGCTAATTATAGCAAATAAACTGCACTGATCTGTGCCATTAGCCAGTCAGTAATGAAGCAGAGTGGAGGGCTGCTGTGACACTGATGAATAGGCCCGGCTCTGAGTGCTCCACTCCCCGGCCTTCAGCTCGGCTCCGGCAGCACGGCCTTCTGAGGAAAGCGCGGATGCATTAAGACAAGAGCTGTAACAAGGCTTTGGAGATGAGATAAATAGAGACAAAAGGTCTGTGACAGTAAGAAACCACGATGGAGAGATAGAGAGAACGAGATGGGAGGAGAGATAAAAGCAAAGCGAGGGAGGAAAAGTGCGCTTGTAGGCCTGTGGGTGTGTGGGGCAGGAGAGAAAGAGCGATTGCATGGAGATGCATAATGTGCTGTAATATGGGTCAGGGCCAAATAGGTCCTGTTATCTCTCTTCCACCCTTTGCTCTAAGCTCTTGTAATGTTGTGTGCTTCGCTAATAGCTCGCTAAAGACGCTCTGGAAAATTCAAATACCAAAAATAACAAAACGTCTGGATGGAGACTAAACATGTGAGCGCATTTACAGATTAACCGACCGCCTGAAAGAAGATGAAATGACCTGAGCGCAGCACTGGCCTGCAAATACACACACACACACACATTTACAAGCACATGCAAAAGATCCACACGCTAATACTTAGAGGGTATTGTCGTGAAGCAAATCTAATGAATAGAATCAATTAAACGTTTGCATTTCAGAGCAGATGAGTTTGGCAATTTGCAACAATGAGGACCAGTGTGAGGTCTGCTGCCTTCAGAATGGAAATCATTGTGAGAAAATTGGCTCATTTTCACAACAGCTATAGTCGTGTGTGTACAAATATGAAAGGCAATCTGAAAATATTTCCACTAATTATGCAAATATGTCAAGAGGTTGACTGAGCGTCAATCAATCAGGCTTCATGTGCTCAGCATCTTTAAAGCGGGGACGTGAGTGATTAGTCAGCTGAACTAGGAAATTTCCAAACACTGGCGCCAGATATTAGTCAGTTTAGCCAAACAATGTTTGATTCATGTACCCGGCTGCTTAATATCATGTAGCTGTTGCTACTAGTCAGGGTAACACAGGCGCCAGCGCTGATTCATGAGTAGAAGTGTGTGAGAAAGCAATGCCACGGGAAGCTGGAATGATGTCACTTGCAAAACCAACGAGACTGTTTACACGATGTTTCAAGTGGTGTCAGGAAACATTCCGTTTACACCGCGATGGTGCTCGGAATCACTAGAAATGCAATTTTTAAGAGAAAAGCAGCTCTCAAGGTGGAACGTTTCGAAAACGCTTTGACTCCGTGGAAACGGGTGGAAAATCCAACTTTTTGAAAAGGCTGCCACGTCTGCTGCACACAACGGCCACAGTAAAGAGTTGTTCTGCACATGCTCAGGAGATGGACAATAACAAATTGGGGGCGACAGTAGCTCAGTTGGTAGAGCGGGTCGTCTTCGTTATGTCTTTGGGCAAGACACTTCACCCACCTTGCCTAAGTATGAAAGTTGTGAGAGTGAATGGTTGGTGGTGGTCGGTGGGGCTTCCGTCAGTCTGCCCCAGGGCAGCTGTGGCTACAATAGCAGCTCACCACCACTCTGTATGGAGTGAATGAATAATGCAATGTAAAGCGTCTTTGAGTGTCCAGAAAAGCACTATATAAAACTAATGCATTATTATTATTAAACACTTTCCACTCTGTACCATGGGTTTCAGTGCAAAAAGCAACATCAGCACCCACTAGTGGCTCACCGTGAAAACGCCATCGTTTTCAGTGTTTCTACCGTTTCCAAAATGAAAATGATAAATTATTGCGTTTTATTTGAAACTGGGTCTTAATGAGGTATAAATATGCCCAGTTTGCAGATTAACAGATAAAAGGGAATAGATTTGATGGATTAAACAATCCCCGACAGGCTCCGTCACTGATACATTTGGCTTTCTTCTAGTATCCTCTCAAGGGCTTGTTAGCTGGAAACTCGGGTCATATTGGACAGAAAGTAATAACAGAAACTCATAATTCTGTCAATCTTCCCTCCAGTAGATATTCGTCCAAACGCTGCGGAGCAAAACAGTCTGATCCCTGCACAAGTCTCCGCCGCGCACCTGCGAGCGGCCGTCTGCCTCCGCCCAGCTCATCCACCCGCCTTAATGCCAGAGGGCCTCTGCGAGCTCCACTGGCCGTCTCCAGGCCTGGGAGGTCTGCTTTAGGCCGGAGCTGGGTTGCCATGGAGACGGGAGTGAAAAATGAAAAACGTTTCATCATGTTCAATGACACACGGTATCACAAAAAAAGTAAGAGAGAGAGAGAGAGAGAGAGAAAGAGAGGAAAGATGAGAGGAAGTTACAGCGGTCACACGCAGGAAGATGATTTATAGGGGGCACACACACACACACACACACACACACACACACACACACACATAAATACAAACAACATAAAGTTCCTTGAGAAGCCTTGAAGTTTTTGGGTCTTGCACTGCTACTAAATGTGTCCACAGTTGTCACCCTCTGGGGTATTCATTACACCCCTATACGCTAAGCAAGAGTATGGAGATATTATACACACACACACACACACACGTGCACACACACACTTCACGATGTAATCCCCACCGCTGCCAGTGAAACCCGGAGGCAGCTGCTCCAATCACAGCAGAGGAGATAAGGGGGATCCTCTGATCCCGAGCAGAACCACGACTGTCACAGCCGATGTGTCACTGGGGACGGAATTAGAGTGAGCACACAGGGGTCGCACGCTTCCTCTCGTCCGCCCGCTCATTAGCATACATTTGTAAACAAAGAAAGGGAGGCGACGAGGGGCCCCAGCGCTAGGCTAGCGCCGTGTCGCGCTGTTAGCAAGAGTCAGAGCCAGGCAGAGCATCTAAATGAGGTGAGAGCTTCGGAGGGAACCTCTCTGTGATAATTCATCCGTCTCCGCCGCTCCTGACAGCCGAGCTGCTACGCTGGGAGACAATGAGAGAGGAGCGCCAGGCCCGCATCCAAAGACACACACACACACGCACGCACACACACACACACCAGACGAACGTGAAGATGTGCGACCCAGGCTCCGGGTCTCGTGGCACCGCCGTATGTGAGCCAGAAATAATTCTTCACAGAGGAAAAAAAAAGAGATGCAAAGGTGTCGGGAAAAGGAATGAAAGAGTTTAGCTCCAGCACACTGAAGTCATGCACTAATAGTATTTCAGAGACGGAGAACACTTGAGACAAGACTGACCTCTAAATAACCTTACTCCATTTATCATCTCTCCCTCTCTCCATTTTGATTTCCCCACGCACATCTTTCTCCATTTTATTTATCTCTTTACTACTCATTTTTCATACTCGGAGCACCTCCTGTTATTCCTTCCCTTCTTGTCCTCTCTTCGCTCTCTTCCATAATCTGATGCACCGGCAGCAATTAATACTAAAATACAGTTTCCAAGTAGAATACCCGGCACGGTCATTATCTTCCACCAAGAATCTGATTATCATCCTCCCAATGAGTCATTATTCAGCACATCCCATCACCTTAATGCAGGGAGAGAGGGCGAGACCGGGCGAGGGAGGGAGATATGAGGCCCCGTTTACACCACAGTGTACTGCTGGAAACTTTATAGAACCGTGACGGCAATCCAAGTTAGTCATCTGTCCATGCGAATGTCCTTGTACTGCATTTATAAGGTATTTTTCTCTACACACCTTTGAGTGTTGATAATTACAAAAACATCTAACAACACCCACCTGTGGCCCGACATGAAAACTGAATCGTTTCCAGTGTTTCTGAAGTTTCCCTGGAAATGAACCTTGTTTTCATGTCAACGTGAAAGTTTCTGGACAAGGATAAAGTAAAAATGAAGCGTTTTCACTCGAGACTTTGTCACGTAAACCAGGCCTAAGAGAGAAAAGCAGCCGAAAAGTGCAGGTGTAAAGAAGACAGGAGGCGAGAAAAGAGGACAAAAAGGAGCAAAGGAAGAGGTGATGGGTCCCAAGGATGGCGGAGGGGGAAGGAACAGGGGATGAGAGAGGAGGAGGAGGAGGACAGAAACAATAATAGCCTTGTCTTATCACTGTACAGTGATAAATTCCCTTCTCGTCAGGGAGTCGGTGCCCCGGCTGGGGCCACGCCTGATGACAAACCACCTCCACCCTGCACTGCGGCCCTGGCTATTTATGATCAGGCGTCTTCCAGCAGCCGGCCGCCGAGCCGGCTGGGCCTCCATTCATCTTGGGTCGCTGTTGTCACTCTCGGGATCCCGTGAAGACCTCAAATGCAGCCACTCTGTCACGTCCCGCCCCCCCCCCCCCCCCCCCCCCAACCGCTCTGCCCTTCACTCTGACTGACGCCGCAGCACATCATCCTCTGGTTACTGGTGATGACTCGCCATCATGGACGAGTCTCCGCCTCTCCACGCTGTCAACTAGCTGCATGTGACAGGCCGGGCTCAGTCCACTGCAGCAGCCAGAACATGGCTTTGACAGCTTTTATATAAGGCTGTGTAGAAAACGCATCAATGCTTCATTTCAGAAAAGTTTCGAGTTCACATGGCAACGTTTTAAAAACCATGTTTGTTTTGGAGCTAACTCTAAAATGACCATGACCAATGAAATTAAAGGACCAGTACCGGTACTAATCATTGGTTGCAGACACTGAATACCAATACCAGTTTAATCATAACCAGAGATTTTCATATTTAAAGCTTAAACATTCTCTGTATAGTTTTTTTTGGCCTTGGAATTTCAGCACATCTGAGCTGAAATTTTAAGCATAACTACATTACTTAAATCTTTTACTAAAGGTTGATTGAACTCTGCCAAATATTTTCCAGCTGAGCGCCTTTTAAAAAGAGCAGTGAGGCAGTCGGAGTTCGAGCTCCGATCCGAAAACCCTGAGAGTCTTTTTCTGTTCAATAGGAGTCTGTCAGCATGTTTTATTCCAACAGGCCAGTACATCCTGCTACTGAAAGCACACAACAACAACACAACAACGTTTAGCATGTAGCATTGCTGGTGTGTGAGCCCAGAAACGCTTTAACATGCTAACTCTGCTCGTCCAACCGTCTCTGCTCATTAAGCTGCGGGTGTTGTTTGAACTATCTTTCACCTCCTCTCGCTATTTGATCAATCTCATTAATATTAAAGAATCATTGCTCGTCCTTCCTCGCCTACCTGCTGCTTACGGATTACGTCATGCACTGATACCGATATCGGTATCGGTATCAGAGCATCCCTAAAAATAACAACCCACAGAAACCTCATTACACATGAATCTGCTGAAGAAGCTCTCAGCGTCTCCGCAATCAACTTTTGCCAATTACTGCCTTTCTATCGTGCAATATGCAAATTGAAAACTGCTGCTGTTTTAAAGACTTTAAGACGATATATTACTGTTAATGTAAGTACACAGAATTAGAAGGGTAGGAAAAAAAACTCTAATGAAATTCTGCTCGCGCATCAACAAGCCCAATGTTCATTCACAGCCTCATCCTGCTCTATAAATCCCCTTAGCCTGCTGACCCTGAATCAGTCACCAAGGACAGAGCTCCAATAAGCCCAACGCGGGGCGCCGCTCGCCAATTAATTCATGCAAGCTGCAGCAATTGTTTGCATTTTGTTTCTTGCGTCTGTTTACCCGTTTACATATTCCTGCCTTGTGTAAATTATTCATGGGTGTTCCTCCTCGGATCCTCCAGCGACAGCGGAGGCTGGTCACGCCGCAAATATGAAGACAAAAAAACAGCCCGATGATCAACGTCTGTGAAGACGCCGCTCAGAAATGAAAAAGAAGGTGAGGGATTGGGCTCAAGGCTGATCCACATTAGCTACAATGAGAGTTAGAGGGAGAGGGAGAGGGAGGGGGGAGCCGCTCGGCACACACAAAGCCAGGGGAGGCCAAACTCTCTCCGCTTCTCATGTCGGCCCAAATTTAAATATTTGAGAGAGTGTGTTATCTGGTGGCAGCACCTGGCTTATAGTTCATCACGACACTGGTTCAACAGCAGTGGACGCTCTGATTGTCTGTCCATCCACGCACCTGTCTGCCCACTCCGTCCTCACGGCGTTACAGTGACGACGGAACAGGAAGCGAAGGCATCGGTGTCCCTGCGATCATCAGGTTTGAATCCCAAGAGGGGAAATTAGACCCGATCACTGTTTCTCCTCTGGGAAAGTGTTTGTGGAGATCAGTGAGGGGAAAATGAGCTGCTGCGAAGTCATGTAGTCACAACACAGCACTGAGATATCGGTGACACTGCCATGAAAGCTAGTAAACTAGCATTATTCTCAAGGCCATGCTGTTAGAGTGAGTTTGTAAAAACACCCATAATGCAACAGCTATATAGGAGAGGTTTTTTTATACACTTCACTTTCCAGAGGGTTTCACTGACATTGGCTTTATGTTGAGACTGTTGGAATTTTCAGTGCTTCATTTGGTTTCGTGAAAAAAAAAAAAAAAAAGACATCAACATATACTAAAACAAAGAAAAACTTTAAGCTTTAAATTTAAAGATTCTTATGCCACTATTTTACCAGTCCGGCCCTCGCAAGACAAACTTAAGCTTTATGTTAACCAAACAAGTTCAGAGATGCAGAGAAGCATCATTATTCCAGATAATCCCGGTGGATTCCAACACATTCTCAGGCCAACAGAGAAATATCGTTCCTCCAGTCGACTCCGGGCCAAACTCAAGGTCTTGTCTGCGTTGTCTGGTACACCGACTAGAGGAGCGGCAGGAATCCTAATGCAGCACCCCAAACAGTTCAACTCTAAAGTAAGTTGGAGTCATGGCTGTAGAGTTGGTCCAGGAGGAAGGAAGACCAGCCACACTGATGAAAAGTCATTCCGACTCATTTAAGTGTTTCTGTTCTATTATAAATTCTTTCAGTCATGACGGAAATCCCATGTTCCCAGGTGGAGCTCAGTAATGGAGGCTGATGGCTAACAACAGCGCCAACTCGTGGTCTGGCATGCAAACTGCATCATGTTTAGCATTTCTGTTATATTTGTGTGTTTCCACTATTCCACAATATAATGCAAGACTATGTTACAATACGTTATGTACGTACAGTGCTTATGATCAAGTTTGTTTTAATCGTGTTTTCAATCAAGTTATGGTGTTTTGTGAAATTTGAAGAACAGGATGATTTGTCTGAGTTACAGTACAGTAACATCTCAGACTAAGTGGTTGAGGCTCATCTTAAAGCTCATCTCGATCTTAAACACACCAGTCTGCTCCAGAAACGTGATGTCAAATCTCAAGTCCATCACAAACCCCCATCATTCATGATTATACACTTAAATCCTCCGTCTGGGGCTTTCTACTCCAACCTGTGGACAGCAGGCAATCTCCTCCGCTGAAAAAGCAATTGGCCGAACCTCGAAGGGTCTCGTGCTTCGTCTAGATAGAAATTCACGTCTCGACATTCAGTTTTTATCTCAGCCTTAACGCCATTTTCAGCACCCATTAGAGTCTGAACAAACGACATCGTCTTCACTGTTCCGGTTGTTTCTGTGGAAACAGATGTTTTCAAAAATGTTTCCATGTTAACGTGAAACTTTTCTGAAATGAAAATGCAAAACGTTTTCACTTGAAAGTTTGTCATGTAAAACTCAAAGCCACACTGTCAGGGTGAGTGTGTGAAAACAGTAGTGAAAAGGTTTTTGATATTCACTGTATTTTGCACCAGAAAGTTTCTTCAAAATTGGATCTATGTCGTGATTTAAGTAATTTTCTTGAATTTTTTTTTTTTTTTATTAACATGGACATTTTCATTAAGTATACGCTGCGCCATGACAAATAAAAAAATTAAAGTTTAAATCCAAAGGTTATTATGGAGCTCTTTTACCGTTCCAGCCCAATGATGAAATTGGGCTGTGTGTGGAATCCGGACAAAAAGTGTTTTCACACCCCTGGTTTAAAATATTAACGCCTAATGTTTTCTCTGTAAGAGAGAATCTATATTATCAGAATATTTCTTTTTTCGCGTGTTCAAAAAAACCAAAGCCAAATCCAAAACAAACAAAACAAAATAATTTAATAACTGACTTGACTTATTGAAATTCTGTTGAGAGTTTAGTACAAAGCAGTCTGACTTGGAAATAAGAATTAAAAGTCTCCCTGTCACATTTATATTCTGTTTGTGAATTATTCAGTTGATTTCTTGTTGTGTAATAACTTGTTGGGTTTTTTTCCTCCACAGAGACAAAGACCTGTGTTGAATGTGTCACTCTTGCAATGTAAAAGTTAAAAACAACCACATGAAACACAAAGCTTTGAGAGAGACGAACATCAAAAGATGTCCTTTAAAAAAAAAAAGAAATAAAAAAAACAGAGCTTGAAGCAAAAATAATGCCGCATTTAGCATGCAAGTAATTGGGCAAACAGCTTCACTTCCTCTTTTAAAATATTGTCAGGGGGGATGGCATTACCAGGGTGAGGAGAGTGTGCAACAGAATCATTTTAATGTGCCTAATTGAACAGATGCCCGGCGTGCTCGTGTGTCTGAGCACAGGCAGGACTTCGATCAATGCCTTTTTCCACTGATCTGCAGAGCCTGAACACAATGCGTCAGAGCGGGGTGTGAGGATATTTCAGGCTTCTCTGTCTGTCTGCTTGGTGACAACTTCAATAGAAACGAGCAGACGTGATGAAATCAGGAGATTTGATACTGACAAAACAGAAGTGAGATGGAAAAGCTCTTTTATAGTCAGTTGCTTCAGATCCATGTGATCCACTTCAGCTTGAGTAATAATTCATAAACATATCAACATCCATATTTGCCCCCTCCATGTCAAAATGCAGTAACTCAAACAACAAAAAAGGTCTTTCACATATATACAAACTACCGGTATTTAACGACAGCACCATATGAAGATCCACCATTTATGGAAATGAAAACTGCATAAACAGAAATAAAACCTGAAGACCTTCGATGAAAAGCCTCGATTGAATATTTAATACAAAGTAGGGTTATTAAGAAAACTCACAAACTTTCATCGAAAAGTTGTTGTGCAATAGGGAAAAAAAATGTTTTCTTAAAAGCTGAAAAAAGGGCAGTTTACTTACATAGCATGTTGTAATTTACTGTTTAACCTGATTTTCAGGTGTAAGCCTTGTTTAAAGGTGAAGAAGAAAATAACAATAATAATAAAATGACAATATTTGACAAAAAAACTGAGGAACTGGAGATTTTGTCCAATTTAAAATAATACTCTATAGTTCTGCCAGATTGTAAACAGTAGTTTTTCCAAGTCCTTGACAGCTGCAGAGTACCGACAGAAAATTGCTCTTGCAATAACAAGACGCACAAAAAAACTGGGGGGGAAAAACTACAACTGGTTGAATAACCTGTTATTTGTCGAAACACACAGTTCAAAATAAAGAAAGGCTCAATTAGCTGAATTTGGTTCCTCCTGGTCCTCTGTGATTAGCGCCATCATTTAATGTAAAAGCGGGATTGGGGCCTCGCCACTTTGGATTGGGGGATGTAGAGGTGGTTATTGGTGGAGATGTCTGATAGGTGGTGGGGCAGCAAGGGTGCCGGTTCAGGGCCAGGTGGCCAGGGCACTCTGGGGCTGGCTGAGTGGGGGGTCCTGGTCCCTGAGGGGCTGGTTCTGACATGCTGCTGCGGCTGTAGCGGGAGGTCGTGATACCCTGGCTCCCGGGGTGCATGGCTAGAACACTGGGGTGGGTGCTGGCCCATACTGGGTATCCATCTGTGGGGACGGGGCCTCTGTCTAAGAGGGTTTTTCAGGCCCTGGGCTCTGGTCTGCCTGGCAGCTGGGGGACACATCCCGGACCCTCCTCTGCCCAATTTCTGGGCTGATGCGTGGTCGTCTCTGTGGGGCGGTGGCTGGGATCTGAGCTCTGGGATTGCTGCTCATCGTCCAGGTCTTAAGGGCCTCTCTGGCCTGCTTCCGGTCTTCTCAGGAGTGTGGTCACATTTGCATGATCACAGTCACATTTGCATGATCACTGTGTTGTCTTGTAGGGTGTTAGACTAATGGCTCTCTGTAGTAGGTCTCTCCTGGAGCGTCCCTCATAACTACCAGTTATGTTTCCGGTCGAAGCCTTTAGGATATTCTCTTGTCCATAATGTAACGCATCTCCTACCAGAGTGTCTTCACTGGGAATCAAATAAGTACAAAGAAAGAATTTCAATTGGAGTTCATTCAATGTCCCGTCAAGGATTGAATGAATAGATTCAGAGTTTGAAAATAGATTTACTTCAATAAATAATGTTTTGGGGGTCCGTTTACACAACAACGGTGTTTGGAGCCAATGAAAACACTAATTTTTGAGAATAGGTCCCAAGGAGAAATGAAAACACCCAAACAATGTTGTATCATCGGGGTCTGTGTTATAACACACACCTGAACTCTTCTGAGATTGTAAAAACCAGGTCTGTTCAGAAAATGCTATGAAGAGCTGATGGAGTCGAGACCAGCAGATAATACTGGATGGTGGTAAGAAGCAGCCCTCATTGTCCTCCTGGTGCAGCCCGTGCAGCCGTCTCCCTGGGCAACCAGTCATTCGCCCTGTAGGAGGATTTAATGTTAAAAAAAACCTCCGACTTGGCCGACCGAGCTGACCCGAGCACAGGCTGGAGGCAGAGATGCATATTTCAATCTGATATCTGAAGCAGCTCGCTCACCATACCGTCTCACTGTGGCGTACGCTCCGACAGTGAAGACGAAACGAGACGTCCCCCGAGCCGTGAGCTGGCGTTAACCTGACAGACATGGACCTGCGCTCTTCTTCTGCTCCAGCTGGACTCCTCTGTCTGTCTCCTCCTCTGACTTCACCCTTCTGTAGAGCTTGTAATTATTCCTTGGTTTTGGTTCAGAACTTCAGAATTTTCACAGGAATTACTGTTGATCTGAAAAATTGCAATTTTCCATGTCCATGGCAAACATATGAATAAACATTTTACAGCGTCTCACTCTTGTTTTCCTGTCACTGCTGACAGGATTTGTCATACATAATTTCCATGACCGCACAGCCAGCGTTACATTGTCTCCCAGGACTTCCTTTTTACAACCGTCCAATCACAGACGTGCACATTCAGAGACACGTCGAACAATGTGTGTGAGAATATATTGAAAAACCAGCAGAGGCCGATATTAAAAGTTAAACCATGTTTTGACGACTTCATAAGGATGAAATCATTTCAAGGCAACACATTAGAAACTGGGTGTGACACACGGGTCGAATTGTGCAATGGAAGTGTTTCATTGTCGTGGCACAGACTATACATGATGAAAATGTTTATATTTTAACATTTACTAAAGGAAATGACCACAATCTCCACATAAAGCCAATTCTAGTGAAACCTTCTGGTGCATGATACAGTGAGATGTCCAAAAAATCTGTTGCATTATGGGTGTTTTGAAAAACTCTCCCTGACAGCATGGCTTTGAGGAGAATGCTAGCTTCCTTGCTTTCAACACAGAAGAAGACTCATTGAGAGACGAGACTGCCAAGCACTCCAGCGCTGAAGCACATCAACATATCAAATAAAAATATCTCGTTGGCTTGTTTAAGAAGCAGCCGATCAGATGTGTAAAGTGATACAGCGACGCTCGGACTACGTATCGTTTACTGATCTGAAGCAGTTTAATAGGCATTACACTGTCTTCAGGGCTCACTGCCATCCAATTAAGCTGTCGGCCGAAGCCAAGCCGGCTGCCGAAGGAGCAGGACAGTGAAAAGAAGAGTTCTGTGAAGTGAGAGGAAGGAATTCAGACAAAAGCCCTCAGTGTGGCCTCTGTGAACGCGCACTGTCTAAAGCAAGTTATGCAAAAAAGACTGAGGACATTCAACTGTCATGCCAGACAACGCAACAGTGTAGAAAAACAAGAGGCTGACGCGATGCTATTGTTGCTAAACACATCAACTATGCATGAGGAAGAGCGGAGGGGAAAAGAGGGCACAGGCCACAGTGCACGGCGAGGCTGTGTGGGAGAAAGACACTGACAGACACATGCAGCACACACACACTCCGCTTGAATTTCAATTTCACAAACAAAGGCCGAGTACAGTGGGGTTTTGCTTTTTTCCTTACAAAACTGTAAGTGAGACGTATGCAGCGGACAGAATGATTTGGGTTTCAGTTTAAACGACAGCGCTGCTTGAAGCCACTGAAAATGCAACTTTCCATTACAAAAACAGTGCCACCTAGTGGCCCGGCATGCTGACGTCACAGTTTTCTTTAGCTTTTCTGCCATTTCTGTGTAAACGAACATTTTCGAAACGTTGGCGTGAAACATTTCTGAAACAGAAACGCATCATTTTATGAAAAGTCGTGTAAACGGGGCCCGAGGGACGGAAGAGGCAGGAAGACACCGAAATCAGCCGGACAGAAAGAGAGAGAAGAGATGACAAATGAGAAAAGTAATGACAAAAGAAAGAGGGTGACCTTAATCAGCACCTCGTCAGAAAGACCATGTGTTTGTGTGTGTGTGTATGCCCTATAAACCTGGTGTGTGTGTGTGTGTGTTTGCACAGCTCTTCTCTGTTTCATTACAGGCCCATTTCCCCCAACTAATACTCGGACAGGAGCCGGTGATAAGGAATGTACACACTCTGGTCGGCACACAACATCTCATTTGAGCAGAGGAAATTGGACAGAAGAGGAGAAAGGAGAGCGGAGAGGTGAGAGGGACGGCGGACGAGAGGGTAAAAGAAGGTGCACGGACGGAGAGGAAGGACGGCAACAGCCAATGAATGTTTTCCCGCGGCGGAGATAAGCGCGGTCCAGCTCGCGCAGAGGCAAAGGTGTGAGTCTGAGATTGGGGAGGATGAGTGGAAGAAGGGATGAGCAGCGGCACTGCAGGTGAGGAGAAGAGAGGGAGAGGCGAGGGAGCGCGGGGCAGAGGTAAAAAGGACATGCTGAGGGATGCAAAAGTGAGTAGGAAATTATTTTCCTATACTTCTCTTTGATATTTCCCAGCAGCAGGATGAAAAATGTGTTGTAGGGAAAATCAGGGGGGGAAAAAAGAAACTTTCTGATGGATTGCTGGGAGAGGAGAGAGGGTAAGAAAGAAAGAGGGACGAGGGGGAGCTGCAGTTTACCTGCATGTCTTGAATCTTAATCTCACCAACTCAGGATGTGAGGAGAGACACGAGGAAAAAGATGCGGCCGTCTCCAATTAAAACATCTGAAGGTGTTTCAGTCAAGTCTGCATTTAGGAGTTAATTTTGTGATTGAAACATTTTGTAGGAATGATTTTAAAGTCCAGATGTTTCTGCCTGGAGCGCTGGGACCCCACGTTTCATGTGCTACTCAGGAGAGATGAAAATGAGGAATTAAATGTGTTTGTTGTTGAAAAACATCAATATTTCAGTCACAGTCTCTTTGATTTATTTTTGTGTGACGCAGACTGAAAAAGACAAACATGTTTTCTTTTTCAAATTAACAATAAAAATAATTTTCCTTGAAAATGAAAGAAAACGAAAACATTGCCTCAATCTCTACAAGATTCTGTTGGTTGCTGTCTTGCATTTTTGACTTCCTGTGGGATTCTCCAGGGTTCGTTTGTGCAGAAAAACAAGCAGACAGGAAGGACCCCTGTGTCACGTCGGGAGTGGGCCGGTCTCAGCCGGTGTAATTGGCACGTACCCACAAAAAGCCACCTGAGGCTGAACCGAGGGTCACAGGTAGGAATTCTGCATATAGTGTGACAAAAATAATGCACCAGACAACCGGCCAGCAGCCCGGAATCCAGGGAGAGGCGCAACAACAGCATGAGACAAAACCCAGCGGCCTCCAGCAGTGTGAGAAGACACGGGAAAAACACACCAAAATACAGCCAGCAGCGGAAAAGGCTCCGCGTTAAAAGATCACAGAAATAGGGAGTGAGGGGATTAAACCTTACTCATACCAGCATTTTTAGCCATAAGGAACTCCGGTCAATTTGTATTCATCCGTGCAAATGGGGGCAAAGAAGCGAGTCGGATGGCAAACACACATGAACACACTCCTTGCTCGTGGGCGCACAAACACACTTCAGTGATACTGAAACAACAAAAACAAACAAGCATGCAAAACAGTTGAAGATGTCCTTTTTAAATTAGTATGTATTAGTACGGATGTTTGCTTGCAAAATCTGAAGCTAGGGATGCACTGATTCCATGTTTTTACTTAGCACGAAGCATCGCTGCTTTATGAGCCGAGAAACTCTTTGGCATGTAGCACAAGAGTCTTTATCCGAGTACAAGCACTCTGTGCAGCTGTGCATCCCTCTCTGAAAGCGTTTAATCGAAATCTGCATTTAACTGAAGAAAATGAAATACAATCCGTGGATGGATGAATTCCTCCACCACCGAACTTCATATCCTCCTTAGCCGCCTCCACCCATCTGCTCCGGCTCTGTGGAGCATCCATCAGGCGTCCTAATGGCGGGCCGACGCTGTCAGAGCAGACTGCTCGGGAACAGCGAAGCGGCAACATGCGAGCACGTGACACCGGAAACCGCCCAACGACGAGGACAGATGATCAATGCATGCTCACTGACAGAGAGACAGACACACACACACTGTGAGTATTCACTTATAATCCATGGTATGTCAGAGATGAATGGAGGGCAGCGAGGTAATTGCCAAATCCAAAATCAACTGTAAAAAACGGAAAGTGATTTTTCCCAGTAATCATCTGTTCATGCACAACTGACCCTGTGGTGAGGCGCTCAGCCTCCCCCATTTCCTCCACTGTTGGAATGAGAGAGACGGGAAAGATAACATCTTGCCAAAATGCCTTTATACAATCAGACAGAGGGGAAGTGCTATTATTATCAGAGAGCCCCAAGGCATGATTACTGACTGAGACAGCCAATTACATTGAAGCCATGATTGCCATGATCCGCTGATTCCTTCTGTGTTTCCTCGGCCAGCTGAAGAGACAACAACTGGCCAGATGCTGTGGGACGAGCGAAGCGGCTGATTACAGGCGCGAAAGGGAGGAAAGAGGGCGTGGCGGCGCCCTGGACCAAATCATTCATCTGTCTCCTCAAACACACTGGGAGGGATTGAAGGAGGACGAGACTTCAAATTCAAATTGCATTTAAACATAATTAGACACCTTGAGGATGACAGACAGGCTGTGATTATGTGCTTATCAGACCTCGAAGTATGAGCTATACAACCGTTCAGGGGCCACATAAAGTCCAATTTCAGGCCAGATCTTTAAAATGCTGCAATAAAACCCTTTCAATTTCAACTTTTAAGCTTTTATCTTTGTTGTGATCGCTAGTTTTCATGGCAGCATCACCGATATCTCAGTTCTAGTCTGGTTGTTTGTTTTTTTAATTCTACAATTTGTGGTTTGATGGGCCAGACTGGAGCCTCTTTTGGGCCGGATTTGGCCCACGGGCCTTATGTCTGACACCCCCCACTATACACTGTTTCGCAGTCCAACAGTATAAGATCTTTAAAAGAAGCGAATGTCAAACAGCAGCATTATGAAACACTGAGAAACACCAATTGAACTTGATGCAAAAGTTGCATGTAGCATGTGGAGCACGCCTGGCTGGTCGTCAGCGAGCCGTGCTTCTATTCACAAACATGCACAAAGGAGGCTTTCAGCGGCAGCCCTCAGAGGTTAGGTCTAATTCAGGTCCGACTATCGCGACGCCACTCCGACCTATTGTTGGGTCATGAAAAGCACGGGCGAGCTCCATAAACTGGTGCGGCCGAGCGCCGGGGTCGGCTCTGCGTGGGAGTCGCCGTGTTGCAGAAACGCCGCCGTATTGTACAGTTATGCTCAAGATTCAGTTCTTGTTTGACGGCCTTAAACACATTAGGGTTTGTTTTCTTTCACGTCCACGCAAACTTAGCTCGCTCTGCTAATGCGCACGTGCCCCCGTGCGCGGGCCGTCGCAGGCATGCAGTCGAAACAAAGCAACACATTTCCCCTGATGACTCTGTAAAGAGGGCTTACTTCCATGAACCGTGGGGTTCGGTCTCGCCACTCCGCTGCTCCCATCAGCTTAGTTTCCACACACACACACAAACACAGCAGGCAACTATTTTTAGTAAAAGCCCCTGAAAACACCAACTGTTCGGCCTGTCAGAGACAAAGATAAATTTAGCCACCAGCGTTTTCGCCACAAATTACAACCCTGGCTAATGAGAAGAGAACACAGCAGAGCCAGAACCAGAAGATACACGGCTTAGGTAGCCAAATGGCCACGGAATGTGACGGAGAATTACTCCCCGCGAGCTGCGACGCGAAAGCAATTGACTAATACCACAAAAATGAAAGGGGCGTGAGGAAATTCTTAAAAGCTTGCAAATACAGTTCAATTCAATTTAGTGACAAACAGAACACAGTCATTTCAAGGCACTTTTATGAAGAAAAGCCAACATTTCCACACGAGCGAGCAGGAAAAATTAAATTTTAACAGGAAGAAACCTGCAGAACCAGACTCGGAGGTGGAGACTTGCTGCCGTTCCGGTTGGAGCTGGAGGATGGAAAGAGAGAAGAGGAGAGCGCAGGACTGACAGATTGTGGGGAGGGATTCAAGCCGGAGTTCATTAACAACAAAACTACTGCCATCAGTCGAAACTTTTTAAAAACGTTTCTTTGAAGTTAAAGGGAATGTCCCGTTTTGAACTGATACGCAGTGGAAAAAAAGCACATTAAATTCCCCATTGTTGTGTTACTCCGGTGTGTATTACCAGCTTTTAGGGTGTAATCTGAAAGGACTGGTGTGGATAGAAGCTTTGACTTTGTCCACATTAGTCTGGACATGGCCTCAGACAGCTCGGCTTGTAAAAGGAGAATAGAGAATAGATGAGAATAGATAGCTCTGGAGCGACTCTCCCCTCTTGGCGCAGTACAAAGAGCAGCTATCAGCTCTCCTGACAATAAGTTTGTGAAGCCACACACGTGATAAAGGTTGAAAGACGTGAGAGCACAGACACAGGATCAAACCCCCGAGGCCTCCAGTCTAGACCTCCATAATCATATTATCGGTGTCTCATTTTGTGCGTGTGTGTGTGTGTGGCGTTTTCGGTCCCAGCAGTTTCGATTGAGGAGCAGTCCGCCTGTCTGCTGCCACCTCCTTCCAGCACCGGCTCGGAGTCTCTTACATCGCAGACAGCCTCCGAGTCTCCAGCCTCTCTGATTCCCGTCCTCCGTGCCACCCCGGGTCCGGGTTAAGTAATTGACTTGGCACATAATGCTTACCTCCACACAACCGTGGGGCGACACTAAAATGGGCAACAGTTCAAAACACTAACGTCAGTGAGAATCTCACCATCTCAGCAATTTTCTTTTTTTTTTTTTAAAAATTGCACTTATTGGATAATTGATGGGTTTGGTTAAAAAATACACATCTGGGAGATCATAAAGATCAGACGCTTTCTTTGCATGAGAGAAATTGACCAAAATTGCATCTCTGGTGGGCAGGATTTGATTAAACGCTTGGCTCCAGTCTGAATAGCTGTTCGTCTGAGTTAAAAGCCATCGATTTCCACACAACCGCCGCAGAAAACCTCGAAAGAAATAAAGTGCCACATGCCGAAAACAAGTCCCCATCGATTCCCCGATGTCATGGAAGCAAACCTCGGCATGTGAGGCGCGACTCAAGGACGGCGGACTCCTTCCTGCCGCGATGGTTACCGATCAGCTCGATAAAGCTGTGAAGCCGCAGTGAGGATCATACGTGTATTCTCAGATATAAGTGCAGTATAGTAATAATTGCTGTCTGGCACGCAGGGATCTGCGACCGTCGGCGTGGCGAGGATGCGACGGCGTCCCCAGAGCCGCTGCATGCATCCCCAGGACAATATTTCTGCTCAGCGTTAAATACTCTTCTGACGCCGCAGCTTCTTTTGCTGCCGGATCATTAACCTACATCAGGCGTCGCATTAAGCGTGCGCGGGTCAATTTGTCACAGAGACTCCCCACCGCTGCGTGCCAGTCAATGAGCCAGCCCGCTAATAAATGCATACTGAGACGGCGTTCACAGCCCCAGTATTGACCCGGCAGTGTTTGCTTACAATGCGGCAGACTTTATCAGCAGCGCTTCATTCTGTATTCTTCAATACTGAAAGCAGTCGCCTACTCGTTTTATTTTAAAAGAAGAAATACACTTTAAAAAGAAAAAGCAGCGTAAGCGCTGTCAGAGTGTCGTGGCGCCGCTCGCCCTCCTCTGTTACATCTCGAGCGTCGGCTTCCTCTGGCCATGCTGCGTTTCTGTGCCACCCAACGTGAGGAGGGAGGGGCGGCGGCGACGAGGGGCCGCGGAGGGCAGACCCGGCGGGGAAATCAGAGCTCTCTCTCTCTTTGTGTGATTCAATATCACGCTTGTGTACCCATGAATGGATGCCAAGACATTTGAGTTCCGAGCCAAGGAACAAGCCGCGGTCACATACAGCTTTTTTGCGAGGGCGAGTCGGGAGCGCCGTGGCGAGCGCACTCGAGCGTGGAGTAAACACAGCGACGAGAATTAAAAAAAGGTAAAGTCACACTCACAAGTATGGGATGAAGGATTAATGAAAATTGGACTGACCAGAAATGATAAAGACCTTCTTCAGAGAACTTTTTCAAAGCGAACATGTAAAACTTTCGTGGCGTTTTGGGAGTGTGTTTCCATGACAACTTGTCTGCACATGTGCGAGTAGATGGACAACAACAAGGGAACAGGAAACAGGAAAACTACATCATTTTCAGCATTTCTATCATTTTCGCGTGAACGGTTATCATTTCCAGAACGTTGCCATGGAAGCTCCAAACATTTATGAAACGAAAAAGATGTGTTTTCACTTGACATATCGTCGTGTAAATAGGATTTCTATGGCAGTGGGAGCGTAAACAAAACTCTCGCGTCATTCAAGGCAGCAGGTGCTTGAAGAATTAAAAGGACGGCGTGCGGCATTGCAGCCGCAAGAGAAACCTTTTTATATTCAGAAAGCCGAAGACGACCTTGGAAGAGTCACTTGAGAACTCCTCCAAGTGCAGATAAGGAAGCTGCAAATGCCAGATCGTCACCTGGAGAAAGAGCTCTGCGTGTGTGTGTGTGTGTGTGTGTGTTGTTAAGCTGAAGTTTATTCGACATTCAGAGCAGCCTGCTGAACAGAACCTCTAACCCTCCTGCTCGCGCTCACTGGCAGTGCACACGTCGGTGCACATATCCCTCTGTTCTTCCGCCGCTCTCGGCTTGGCAAGCAAGGGGAGGAAATGGGAGTCGTGAATTATGAAATTGGATTACGAGTTGGGGAATTCACCGAGCCCCATATTGTCTGTCAGATGCTCCAGAGAATAGTGGGATGGGAGTAGATGCTATTTTTGAAATAATAATAATAAAAAAAATAATAATAAAAAAAACGGAAAAACCAGCGAGGTGACATGATAAAACATAATAAGTGGGCATTTTATGGAAAGAAAAACAGAATTCAAACAAAAGAAAAATCTCATATTCAGTCTACAGTGCATTGAAAAAAATAATCCCATCGCCAGAAGGGTGTATTTTTATGTATATTAGGTGACACTTCACTGCGGCTCCTCTTTTGGCCTTGCTCTATTCAAGAGTCCAGCGGTGAATATTTATGAGGGAAAACGTGTTTGTCATAAATGCATGCAACGAGAGTGTGTGTGAA
Source organism: Salarias fasciatus (assembly GCF_902148845.1). Taxonomy (NCBI): domain Eukaryota; kingdom Metazoa; phylum Chordata; class Actinopteri; order Blenniiformes; family Blenniidae; genus Salarias; species Salarias fasciatus. Next base: position 25,389,812 of record NC_043751.1, read on the forward strand.
CAGCCTGCTCCGCTGCTTAATTAGTATTTAAAGCGGTGGCGTTATTTCGCTGCTTGCATTATTGTCATCAGTGATGTTGTTTGTGCCTTTGATGTGCACCCGAATAACCGCACAAAGGAAGTGTGAGGACAGGCATGCGAAAAAGTCACAATAATTAAAAAAACATTTCTTTTAACCGCCGAAACAACGCACGTACAGAGATAAGGACACAGCAGGCCAATTACGTGAGGTTTTTTTCTTTTTTGTGCGGGCTACAAACACGCCTTGACGTCTCAACTCCCAGACGGCCATAAGAGGGATGTTGGTTGGCGCATGATTGCGTGTGTGTGTGTGTGTGTGTGTGTATCCAACATCTGCAGAGCGCTGCGGGCTGCGTGCGTCTGTCTGGCCTTCAAGGCCCCTCACAACCCAATCAGCAACACTCTCAATTAGCAAATCAGAGACATCCAGGGAGGAAGCACCACGGGGAACGCTGGGAGAGACGAAACAGCAAGGAGGGACGTTTAAAAAGGAAACCGCCGCAGGGAGATGGGACGAGTCAGAAAGCGAGGGAGAGAGAGGTGAGGATGCTCAGAGGGGCTGACGGGCGCACGCTGTACGCGCGTCGGACAACCTGCAAACGATAATGTGTCGCTTTTCGTCCTCCTGCTGTAATTATTACATCGGTTCCAGTTATTGCATCAGTCAAGAGAAAATTAAACCTTTTTGATCTGAGTATATCTGAGAAACTGTCAAAAAACAACGACTGGGGATTCATCCTGAACCTCTGGGGCTTTTGGTACTGAAGTGATCAATCGAGAGATGCACCGATTCCGTGAGTACCGGTAGAGCAATAACCTTTAACTGGCCGACACGAGTTATTATCAAAAGCCATAAAGCCAAATTCGTACTCCATCGCTCATCCTCTCGTCTACCTGCTTCTGAAAACGTCACAGAACCCTCTCTGGGTTGTATCAGGGATCTTTTACAAATACAAGGACACTGTTTCGTATCGGACCTGAGCCAGGTATCAGTGCATCTACAGGTCAAGCTATAAAGCCTGTCAGGACAGGGCTTTGTGCTCCACACTGCACTGTGACCAGAAATTCCTTCTCTTATCCATCTTTTCTCATTTTGCTGTAATTTTTACACGCTGCAAGCCCATAAAAACACACTATTGCAGCTGGTTTCACCAGATAATTAAAGGTTTTATGTTTTTCCAGGATAAGGGGCTGTTTGTCACACAACACAGGTTCACATCATGATTGCCGCTTCACATCCTCCAGAGGTGAAACCGTAAACCGAGCCAGAGCACTAACTGTCACCCCCATGTCTTTGTTGTCATCCGAGCAGCAGCAGGAAGTAAACAGCCTAAACTCCCCCAAGACTCCAAACAGAACGGCACGTTAAACAGGATCTGGCACTGACTTAATATAATCGTCATCGAGTTGCATTTTAGTCTTTTTATGAAAAAGAGCTTAATAAATAAATATGTCTCAGTAATGTCCCCAAAAAAATCCACCTCAGAGCGGAAAAGGAAACCTGAAGAATCAGGAGTTTGGATTCAGCTCCACGGTTTTACTGCTGGAGTGTCATGAAGATCACATCCTGCCATGCTGTCTATTAACGAGGGAAGTTCCCCGGCCAAAAAGCCGGACTGACTGAATAAATGTTTCACCCTGACGGGTGACTCCCTGCTCTGTATTCCGGTTTGGCCTTCGAGCTCCTGGGCTGCAGAGATGTATTTCCTCAAACAGGGAGCAACGGGGGGCATCTGCCTTTCGGTACTTCCTCTAACCCGGGCGCTGACGAGGAAAAAAAACAGAAGCAGGGGTTTGCTGGGTTTGATCTGGAGGTTTCCTCAGTAAAGCTTCAGTTTTTGTAGGCATGTTTTGGGAGTGGCAACGTTTTCGGTTGATTTGATTCTGTTCATGAAGGAATCCTGCGCCGGATCCTGAAACCTCGGCGTGGAGAGGCTGCGGTCGCCACTGACCTGAAAATAGCTAGCTAACAGGATGAAGTCGTGAGGCCAGGCGCCGAAAAATGCTCAGTGGAGTAAAAAACAAGCAGACAGTGTTTGTGGGATGGTGGACGGCGAGCGGCGAGCGATGACGGCCATTTTTAGCTTGACTTTTAAACTAATGTCCACTTCATTCATCTTCTGAGGACGGCTGGGCTGCTGCTGCTGCGGGTGTGTGTGGGTGTGAGTACAGTGTTTGTGGTGTGTGTGTGTGTGTGTGAGTGTGAGTGTCTATTTCCATAGGGATGAAGTGTCAAACTTAGCTGACTCACATGGAGCTGCATGAGTCAACCTGCTGACAGGGAAATGCAGCGGCAGAAAGCTGATCCAGGCTTCAGGTAGTCTCACTGTCATTTATATAATAGCGTGTTGCACACAGGAGCACTCAGGGAACGCAGTCCTCATCTATACGGCACTTTAAAGCCTGATTTCAGCGAGCTGGATCATCTTTTCCTGTGTGTTCAGCAGGTTTTAGGCTTTTTTGCACCGTCGCTCGCGCGTCAACCCCGACCTGGCAGAGAAACAACTTCACTCTCCTTCCAACGCAATAAAGCCTCAGTGTGAGGTGGCCTAACAGGTGCGTGGGTTTTTTTTTTTTTCCTTTCTTTTAAACATGCACAGTCCACATTAAACTACTCTTTAAAATGCACCCCAACCCGAGCCTGATAATGTTCAGTTTCCTCCATTTATCACGTCGCTTCTCCGGCTCCTGCACCTATTTTCCTCACAGCTGGAACTAAAATGGCAAATTTGAAAGCTTCCACAGCGAGGTTCCCTGCAGCTCTAATGCGCGGCATGCAAGGAAATTCAGTGTGTGTGTGTGTGTGTGTGTTGCTGGAGAGGAAAGTGTGTTGAACCCCACAGGTGCGGGCTCCCACAACCCCGGAAGGAAAAGAATCAAGGCAGCAAAGTAGGAATCGCTTGTAGCATACGAATGAGCAGAGAGTGCTTGAATACTGGGGGTGGATGGAGCACAGGACATGTCTGTGTGTGTGTGTGTGTGTGTGTGTGTGTGTGTGTGTGTGTGTGTGTCTAACAGCGAGGATAATATCCAGCCCACGGGGAAAGCAACCTGCAGCAGGACACAGGTGCTACGTTGTCCTGAAACATCACACAGAGGAAGCTTTCTCTCACCGGAGCACAGACATGGAGAGGTGAAGTGTGTGCGTGCGTGCGTGTGTGTGTGTGTGTGTGTGTGTGTGTGTGTGTGTGTGTGTGTGTGTGTGTGTGTGTGCGTGTGTGTGTGCGTGTTGGGGAGGTGACACTGTCTTGGCACACTGGAATGATGGAAATACACCACCTGCAGAGAGACCATCGAAACAGCAGAGTGGACGAAAGAGAGAGAAACAAAATTACTCTAAAGTATGTTTTTTGTAACTTTTTTAACGGAGTATTAGCCTTAGCTACTTCATGGTATCAGTTACTGATACAAGTACTTGTTATTTACTTGTCTCCTCCTCTTGGTATTTTGGTTGAAAATCATTTACAGTCTGCCTTGTGTTTGTCCTGTCTATCAATAAAAAAGAAATCCACTGGGTTGTATCAGGAATCGTTTTCAGTGTGCGAGTATCGGACCTGATACTGGTATCGGAGCATCCTGAGTTTCAACCACATTTTGCTCGTGTCTAACCCCACTTTCAAAAGTTTGACATCTGGACCTCGGAGATCTCAGCATCCCTGCCTGACAGATAACTGCACAGATACACTGCTGCTGCCTCATCATTTAAAAACATTACTCACCATGGCCAACGCAAAAAGTCTATATTAAGTTGAACTGAATTAAGGCGGGATATCCACAACTCAGTGGTTAAATCTACGTACAGATCATTCAAACCTCCAAAAACGAACAGCACTCTCAAATGATAACTGAATTCTATAATAATAATAATAATAATAATAAAATGGTTTTAATTTACACAACACCTACAGCGAACCAGATTGATATTTACAGACATCTCACAAGTCACCAAAGCTGCTTGACTCCATGAACCACCTCACTGCCCTGTCTTCAGTTCCTTTTCCTGTTTTTAAGTTTTTCCATTTAAAAAAAAAGGACGCCCATGATAATCACCGATAAGAGGAAAATATGAAACTGAGGTGTTAAAAAAAAAGAAAGAAAAAAACAGCAGGCGATCTGAATGCGAGGCACAATGCGACGCGTCTCACAGGTGCATTTTGGGAGGGACATAAATCAAAGCGATCAGAATACCGTCTTCCTTTAAGAGCCAGGTGCCTTGTTATTATGATGACGAATTTGAAAAGCATTTCTCTGCAGATGGGGATGATTTACTAATGCACAAAATGAGAGCAGCAGCTGTAATGCAGTTCAGGAAGGACAGGCTCCGAGCGCCGCAGAAACAGAGATGTGCGCAGCTCACTTCCCTGATGTGGAGAAAATTACATCTGCAGTTAAAACCCTGGCCAGTTTCACTCTCCTGTCGGGAAAAATATCAGTGCATATATTTAAAAATGGGGGTCAGCTGTGGATTGATCAGTATATCTACGTATCTTAACTCATGAAGATTTCACTCCCATCTCCAGCTGTGTGTAGAAGAGTCTGTGGAAAGGGTTCAAACTCATTTCAGTTCAGGAGAAACAAACAGAACAATTTCATCTGTGGTGGGCTGGACCGGGATCATAGAGCCATCACAACCTGGAAATTTACACTTTCAACTTCTCTGTGTTGTAGCGCAGAGAATACTTGAGGAAAATGTCTATTTTCACAAAACCAAACGATTATTATGGGAAATCACCACAATCTCAGCATAAGCCAATTTTAATGATACTTCCAGGCGCAAAATATAGCGAAATGTTTAAAAATATAAATAAAACTTCAAGAGCTGTTGCATTATGGGTGTTTATACAAACTCACACTGACTGCCTGGTTTTGAGGCGAAGCTCGCTTTCATGTCGATATCTCAGCTGGGGTCTCAGTGTTTGCCGTGTTCTTGATAAATTTGTATTTTTTAAAAACAGAAACAGATTCTGGGTTATTCTAAATTTTTGGGCCGAATTGGAGTCTCTTGTGGCCAGCTTTGGCCTTATAGCTGATACTGATACTGAACCCCACCGCGCTCCCCATGATGGTTACCTTTTATTTTAGTGGGTGAACGACCGAACGTGTTCTGTTGGAATATCAGCAGATCAGAAGACACTTACAAAACCCGGATCTTGAGAATGTTTGATCGTCTCTTCACCTTCACTCCAGCTCATCAGCGGGTTCCAGGTCTGACCAGCAAACAGGAAGAAGACGGTCCTTCACCCCTTTATGTGGGACTGAATGGAACGTACCAAGTGTGGCAGAGACTAGAGAGAGCATGCGCTGTATTAACCATGATAAACTCTTTGATTTCTGTTATTTTAGGATTTTACAGAAAAATCCTAAAATGTGGGTGAGTGTTTGAGTGTCTTTGAAGCACCTCAAAGTAAATTACATTCATTCAGCTCATTTCCCTTCAGACCTTTTTGAATTGTTCTATAAGAGCTATATTTCCCTCTTTATTATTTTTATGTTTTCTCACTATGCGATACAGTCTGATTTCTTTCTGTAAACTCTGCGGAGCACTGTAAATAAAAACACCTGGGAGAGAAGACTCTGCTTCCTCCACCCCTCAGTCAGCCGTCACAGTCCGTAAGACATCAGCAGTGGTGCAGGCCGGAAAATACCTTCTGATAAAGTCTGGAAGTAAAATTCGTGGAGCCACTCACTCTTCAGTCACATATCGATCGAGTAATGTTTGGCGGCAACCACAAAATCTCATTGATAATAAATGTTTGCACCAAACGTGTCCTTAAAAGAAGAATCAAACCGTGAAGTGGTTTCATGTGGCCTATGAAACAGTCACATGTGTCTGGCTCCAGAAGGTAATGACCACAATGCATGTTCAGGATGTATTGACAACTGTGTTGGCGAATACACTCCCACTGCTGTTCGGCATTGTGTGTAAAGTATGAAATGAGGTCAATTTACTCTGATGTGTCGATGCTTGAAGAAGCTTTGATAAGCTCACAGGCCGAATTAGTCCGTTTTTCTTTTTATGAGTAAAAAACAAAACAAAACAAAGGGATGGATCAAACTAGCAGACATCACAGGACTCAACATATCATATTATGATCCTACTATCCTGAATGGAGCCGTAATACCTGCCCCCAATCTGTATTTTTAATAGCACTCCAGGCATCGCAGTCTAACAATAGCAGGGGGATTGCATCAGCTGCAAAATGAGAAAAGGATTAATGTCTGATACCTTTTTTTGGTTTCTTCTGATCCCTGCATCCAATCATCGTGTTTCAGAATCCCTCAACGCGCTGCAGCATGTACCGCCGAACAATATTATGTTCCTCATAGTAATTTCTCTGTCTCTGTTTTCACCAAAGAGCAGGAAATGGCACGTAATGCAGAAGCTGAACAGCATTACAGCCCCGTCTGCACAAGACCTTCCAATAAGAGCGCAAACACACTTCAGTGACAGTCCATACGTAAACACAGCGGTGGTAGAGGTTAAAAAAAAAAAAAAAAAGCGTCATTTAGAAGTCCCATTAACTTAACCCAGCTGAATGAAGCCTTCACCTGCACAATGAATGAGCGTGTTTCAATCCGATCAGGGCAATAAACAGAATCCACTTCAGCCTCTGATGGCTCCATTTGTATGGGCTGAACTCAGACTCGCACAAGGACGCTTTGTTGATTGGATGATTTTTTTTTTTTTCTAGACGCAGAGCACCAGCCAGTTCTAAGGGCACTCAAGGAAAAACAAATTACTCTTCTTTGCATCCGTGTACTATACGTGTGTGTGTGTGTGTGTGTGAGAGAGAGAGAGAGAGAAAGAGCGGGCATTTTTATCCCGCAAAATGTGTGGGCTGAAAGCAGATTAGTTAGAGGAGCCAATATAATAAGCATCCCTTCAGTTCTGAGCAAAAAAAGAAAAAAAAAATGAGGGAGCGATACGAAGGAGAAGACAAGGTCCACTCTGTGTTATCATGCTGCACTAACCCCATTCGCAGAAAGGCCAAACAACATTTTCCTTTTCTCCGTCACGAACATGAGCTCCTTCAAGTGGATAGGTAGCGAATAAGTGTTGGAAACAAAAAGGCATCTTTTGCCTTTTTTTGTTTACCCTCAGGCGCATAGATTGAAAAAAAAAAAAGAAGAAGAAGAAGAAGAAAAAGCTTTAACAGTCCACAGAGCTGCAAAACTGCAGAATCTCAAGTGGGATGTTATTGCAGAGGTAAGGACGGTGTACGCACCCACAGCGGAGTTCTTAGACAGAAAAAAACAAAAACTACTCGTCAAGGCTTTTGCTACTCGGATCTATAATTTGACACTTAAACTCATCAAAAAATAAGTAAATCGTACAAATGCACGAATGTCGTCTGAGCAATTAAGCTTGATCCCGTCTGATGGAAGTAACAGAGATACAAGCAGAGTCCTCTTCCAGCAAATGCAGCATCGAAGTGCTTCATTTCCACAGAGGGCTGACAGTTAATGTGGAATGCAGCCGTCCAGAGCGCGGTCGGACGCAGACAAAAGCTGTTAGTCATGCAACGCTGCCAAAAGCACAAAGACATCAGAACGAGGAGGGACGAGGCGGCGAGCTGCTGGTTCCTGGGAATCTCTCACGTTTGGTCAAAAAGAGATGGTTGGTATTCAAACTGTGACCTGTGCACAACAACTACTTATTCTACCATTTTTCTACCATTTTGCTCCGTTTACAGGACAACAAGCCACACTAACGTACACACTCCTACTTGTGTGTGTTCACACGGAGAGGTTTCACTTTGACTCACAACAGATTGCATCTGTTTCTGCCAGAGAGATTAACCGGCGCACGTCACCGCACCACAAAGTTTACATTTTATTGTTCAATGCATGAAGTATCATGCAGCTGCCAACATACCGCAGAGGGACCGCTCCCCGGCGCTCCGTTCTTTAAATAAATACATGACAAGCAGATAAAATAAGTGCTGGATGTAATGCATGTGTACATTACAAGGAGAGCAAAGTCAACATCATGAAAATTACAAACCATAAAATACAAGAGGAGGCAATAAAAATCCTGAAGAGCTGCAAGACTGAAACACTGGAATGGATCGTATAGAGAAGGCGTTTTCAGCGTCTGCTGTTTAAATGCAAAACTTTTCTACAAACGATGCATTTTCACTTGAAATGCTGTTGAAATGCAACAATACGTCAAAAGCGAGCTAAATAATAAGCTGCCATCTCTTCGCTTCGTTTACAGACGTAAACATTGGCGTTTAGAACAAAGCGTGGGGCCGACGTGCCGTTTGTGCGGCGGGTGAAGAGCAGATTGCGAAGCACAAAGGAAGTGAAGGAGGAAAGCGAGCCGGGGAAACGCGAGATAAGAATGTGAAGGAGGAGGCGGAGGAAAGTGCGGCGACATTAGACGTACAATGCTCTCTCTGTCAGAGCTTTTAAGAATGGCCTCCGTCGACGAAGGATCTGCAATTCAAAGCGAACCTCGGGAAATGATTCTGGGTAATTAGCCTCGGCTGCTGCTCTCGCTGTTTGTGCTCTTCACGCCGTTGACCTTTTTACCCCACTTATTTACAAATGTTTTCATTTTTCCTGCTTGTTTTTTTTTTTTTTTTGCTGCGTTCTGCAAAGTTCAAAGCCGTAAACATGGACCTGAAGTTCCACTCTTAACACTAATAACACCCCCCCCCCCCCAAAAGAAAAAATTACAGGTTGATGGTTCAGTGTGGCTTTTGGGCCAGGATAAGGAAGAGTTTATAAGCGTGCCCTTGGCTGCAGCCATCATGGTGATGGATGGGAAAGCTGGCGGATATAGTATATATGAGACAAAGGCAGCGCAGGCGGAGAGATTGACCGCTGAGATTTCGGGGCGATAAGGGATTTTCTCATCGGGGTTCTAATGGAAAAGATACCAACAGGCCCAAACACAGCCGGGCCAGGTAATTCATGGAGACGGATCCTGCAGGTGATGGAGGTCGTCCATCGGCTGCACGGGGAAGGGTTTGCTGTACAGCCAATTAAAAGACGAATTCTTCCAAATTCTTCTGCACTCTCAGAGTGGGGGATCAGAATATCGGGGAGGACAGAGATGATTCATGTGTTGTAACTGTTTCCTCTCAGATAACATGATGATTCAGCTTTCGGGAACGCTCCACACCTCAAGAATATTTATCTTACTTTTACTTGCGATTGCAGAAGTGAAAAACACTCGGTTTTGCAGATAAATTGCATGATGAGATAAAAAAAAAAAAAAAAGTTGCGTGTGCATTGCAAAAAACCTGAAAGGGGTGAGATCTCATCAGCTTTCTCTATTTGTCAAGTTTCACTGAATTTGCTTCGATCGGATCAACTGAAACAATCTCGGTAGATATCAAAATATATGGCAGAAACAGACGACATAATGCCACTGCGGCCCGCTTTTACGTTATTACTGCACATAAGAAGTTCAGCAGTATCAAAAAAAAAAACTATGAAACTGATATTCTCAAACATTAAAGAGGATGAGAAAACTGACACAGTTCCAAACCATCAGATATTCAATTTTTCCTTTAACTTCTCCTGCGATAACAATTTTATTACACTTTTTTTTTTTCGTCATATCTACTCCACAGATTGACGACCGCAAATGAAAATGAAGTTTGCAAAAGTAAAAAGTGTCAAGAATAAGGGGGGGGGAAAAGAGAAACTTTTATCATAAAAGTGTGTGTGAGCACTCTCAGCGATGAAAACATCAAGCACCATGATTCATCAGCTGATAGAGCACAATCACTTTCATTAATATGACTGAGAGACGCAGACAAGGGTAATAAAACAGAATCGGAGTCTGATACGATGAATAATGAAACAGGATATTTAGAGACAGTCAATTATACAGTTAAATTCGAGTCGGGGTGTTAAAATTCAGCACACACGCCCCGGACTGCACTGGTAGCCAGTGTGCACAGCTATCCAAACACAAACACGGCTCCAGAGCAAACTGGAAACTTTCTCTTTAACACCTTTCCTCATGACGGGAAATAAAGAAATAAAAATGGGGGGGGGTTCGGGGTTTGAAGGTCCTCGGAGGACAGACGTCGCAGTCCTCCACGAAGCAGCTCCCATGGTAATGAAGCTGAGAGGAGGTCTTTAGAGACACAAGACAAAGGAGCGACACCAAGCACTGCTCTCCTCCACCGGCACTCCCACGCTTCACACCGGAGGAAGAAAAGGAGATGCGTTCGGCGATAGTGCCACGGAGAAGACAACGGCGACGATAGGTGGGACGGAACAAAAGTAAATGGAACACGAGATGGGATAAAAATCCAGCGAGATACAAGGAAAAAGGAGCCGAGAAGAGACTTTATGCCATTCAGCTCAGGAAAGCGAAACGTAAAAAAAAAAAAACACTTGGAGAGTTTCACATTTGGATGCCGTCGGCGGGGGAGCTCTGTCAGAGCGGCGGTGGAGCAGCGGGAGAGCTTATCATCACCACGATCACATCCAGGCTGCTTCCCGGCCTTTTACAGACACAGCGGCATTCAGGCCCCGTTTAGTTCTCAAGTGAAAATGCAGAACTTTCAGAGCACTTTGAGGGTTTGTTTATATGTAAAAAAATGCATCTTTCTCTCTTCTTGTACTGAAAACACACCGACTCACTGCATCCCCTGGTGGTGGAAGGTGGTACTACAAGGCTTAGAAACCAGAGAGGGTTGGCTCGTTGACTCATTTTGCTTTTTTGTATTTTTTTAAAGCACCTTCAAGATCAACCAGCCAACGCCTGTTACCACTGTGGGTCATTGTTTTCATTGATTAAGAAGAAAATGTTACATGCTGTATCTCTAATGTAGAAATAAGATGTTATTATTATTATTTTTATTATTATATTATCTCAGGCCTCGTTCACACAACATTTTCAAGGGAAAGCTCAAACTTTTGTTGTGTGTTCAGTGTCCATTTCCACGACAGCGGTGCCCAGAGTCAATGAAAACGCAACGCCGCAGTTAACAGCTCTTCTGTACGTGCTCGCGTAGATGAACAGAAACAACGTTACAAACCATAAACACACAAAACAATGCCTTAAAACACAAAAATGTCCCTCAAGAGCAGTGAAGAAAGCCTCACACTCTCTCTCCCTCACTTCCTGCTTTCATAAAGTGGACAAAAATCTCTATCCCACCTCGTAGTCTGCACAGAAAGAAAAAAAAAGTGTAAATATTCATGAGGTTTTGATGAATAGTCACAATGCAGATGACAGAGATCTCAGAAGAAAACAGAGGTGACGGAGATGGTGACTGAAGACGAGAGAGAGAGAGAGGCCCACCGGGACGGCCAAGCGTTGGGCAATTTGGTCTTTCATATACCATTTTCACAACTTTTCAGAAAAAATAAAAAAAAAAAATGCTCACAAAGTTTATCACAACGCAACCAACAGCGCTTCTCTAAACAGTCACCCTCTTGTGTCTCTGAGGTTTATCTGTCCCTCTCCTCTGATCCTCCCTCTGTCTTTGTCGCATGCCGGCGCTGCCTCGGGGAGAGGTGACCTTTTCCATTAACCACCACTACAGAAAGCTCATTCTGAGCAGCGGGGAGTGCGCAGACACACACTCTTTGATGATTGATTGAAATCCTGCAGGCTCTGGATCACTTACAGTAAAGCAACACCAGAGCTGATACAGCCCCGCGCTGCATAGAAACCCAGTGAAAGGAAATCCTTCAGCAGAGGAAGGGAGTGGAGAGCGGAACCGAGCCGGAGCACGGCGCAGGGGGGGAAACTGACAAATCCCGTGGTGACAGGGATCACCGTCATCTCCGATCGATACTCCCACCTGACACCTGTCTCTCCGGGTCTCACTCTGTTCCTTTGTTTTTTAAAGCCGCGGACTAACTCTTAACTCTCCGCCGCCTCATCCAGACTCCCCTCCTCTGCGTCTCCCAGCAGTGTCCCAGTAAATTGGCCAAATTGTGCGGCTTTTATGAGTCTCCACAGAGGAAATTGGTCTTAATTAAAACTTAATGACATTGTTTAACAATGTGATTGCTACATTATTAGATACCTCTGCTGTAAAAGCCAGCGACACCTGAGCGGTTTTCCGGCGTTTACTCCGCTCACGTCCGTGTACGGATCACAACAACTGGGGGCGTTCGTGGGTCGGGGTTACTTTCGGGATGCGTGCAACAAAAACCCTAATTGATCTCCCGCCTACGTATCGCGGCGTGGAGTACAGTATCGGGCCTGAGACCCGACCCTGGTATCGGTGCCACAGCCACATCCGCTCCCACCTGTTAGCGTGAGAAGGGTGTCCTTCTTCCGCCCCGTCACTCCCCCCTCCCCCCTTCGCTCACGGCGAGGGTGCCAGCGGGCAGACAGTGCCATCATTCAGCTGCTTCCTCTTCTGCTCGGCTAAACACTGGGCCTAAAGTGCAGAGCGAGCGAGGAGGGAGGCGTGCCTTCGCAGACAAGCAAACTACACCGCACACACACACACACATTAAAAAAAAAAAAAAAAAAAAAATCTGTGTTTCACTCACTTTCCCTCACACACACACTGACAGACGTCCTGCGGCAAAGCAGTGGCGGCGGGCCAGGGCTCTCATCTGCATGGGGCAGAGCCGGTACCTTGATGCCGCCTCGTCAGGGCGGCCAACACAGATTTCATTAACCCCGAGGTGAACGCACGCCGGACTCGTGTTGACCTCCCACCCCGACCCCTCTTCATTTCTCAATCCTATGCGTCCGCATGTGCTAATCTTACGCTCAACACTCCAGACTCACAAAGCGCATTGTTGGTGTGTGAGGAAAAAAAAAAACCCTTGCCTATGGCGATGTGAAGTGATTCCAACACGACTGCAGAGTGCAGAGCAAGTTTTCTCTTTTTTTTCCAGAATGATGCAAATGACCCCAGACTTCCATAACGGCACGCTTCTTTCGCTATTGCTGGATTTAAAGTGCGAGGTGTGGTCGGGCTAATTAGTGAGGCGGGGCTTCCTGAAGCAGCTGTGAAATAAAATCACGTTTTAAAGCAACGCAGCGGCGTTTTATCGGTATTTTAAGGACACACAGTATTCTGTGTACCGAAGGTGGCTCGCATCCTAAAGGCCCTGCCAAAAAATATATTAGGCCGTGCTTTGGCACAAAGGTATTCCGTTTGATGGATTCTGAGGAGTCACAGTGTGTGTCTCCACATGAGTGCGAGAGCCAAAATCCACAAACTTAACCACGACACCGCCGAGCGGCTCGGATCACTTTCCTGCACTTCATACAGATGAGTTGTCACATACTTCATTTATCACACGGCGCTCCGCCTCAGTCCTCAGACGTTTGCATCAGTTTGCCCTCTTCTCTGCTTCTTGGTGAATCTCCCTCGTAGCAGCAGCAGCGTGTCGAGACGGGAAGTTTCACCCGGCTGCTCTCTGAATGGCTCCTCTGATGATTTGACCAAAAATCGACTCAGTAGTTGTGTTTAGGTTATTTAATGTTACCCGAGTTTGAGCACACAACGCCGAAATATCAAACGAAGGACGAGCATCTCACTTGAAAGCAGGTGATTAGTCGTGTACTTACAAATTAAGGTGCACAAAGCTGACGGCGTTTAACGGTGGCAGATAAAGCGAATGCAAATATGCATAAGAGGAGCGTGAGGCTTCAACTCACGCTGCTAATCCGTCTGTTGTTTCTACCTCCGCCGCTACACGGAGGTTACAGTGCGAGTTGTTACGGGAGCATCGTTCATCCCGGCCGTGGAATTACCCGGAGAGGGCGGCAGATTTACTGGGCTGGTCAGATAAGCTGTGGGGCAGATTCATGGTTGAGCCTGTGCAGTCCCGACCCCGGCTCCCCCGACACTCGCTCACAACAAACTGCACAGTTTTATGGCACAACACCAAAACCCGACGCCTTCAGATGAACTGATTGTTTCATTTATGGCATGGATATAGTTACAAGGTATTATTTTTATTGATAGAGAATGCAGTTTAAAAATAAAACCAAGTCTCTGCAGCAATAATTTCTATAAGAAATTGGAATTATGAGCTTCTTCAGTTTCAGGAAATATTACTTTTAAGTCAACTGGTGTGTCTCAAGGGAATATGAATCACTGCATTAGTGTGGCTACAATTTCAAGATTCAGAATTTATTGTGACGAAAACCTCCTTTGTTAAAAAAAAAAAAAAGAATCTTATGTGATTAACAGTTCTCCTCCTCAATGAAATACAGACCCGGGAGTCCTGAATAGAAGCAGCCGCTCTTCCCAGCTGGGTTCCCATACGTCGCTACACGAACACATCCAGACTGCACTCAGTCCAACTCTGTCTGGAACACACCGCCACGTTTTGAAGCGAGAAGGCAAAGCTTTTTCAAGTCTCTGAGAACACAGCTTCATGAGAACACACAAAAACTGAAACGTTGTGGTGTAAACAGGGCCTCGGATGTGAAACACGACCTGCTTTGAAGTTAACATGTAGGCTGTTTATCACTTCTGTTCTGTCTCCTGTTATGAACTGCACTCAGCGGCGGCCTCGCTCACCAGTATGTAAAGGTAATTGATGATATTCATTGTTCCATGAATAAATGATGATGTGAAAAGGTGCTGTGCTCGTGTTTAAGTGGGCGCACACACACACACACACACACACACACACACGCACACAGGTAGGTGGTGTCTATTACCATTTTTCTGGAAGAGCCGACCGGCCGTGAGAACCGCCGCAGCTAAAATTAGTGAAAATGACATGGAAGGGCACGGTAACCACGACAGTGAGTCAGCCGGAGGGGGTTGCTTCCCGACACTCGGGCCAACTTTGTACCCAAGCGAGACAAAATCTAAAAGGTTCGAATGTGTGAGTAACTCGTTTCACTTTCCTCCCCAGAGATATTAATACAACGCGATGATTTCTGCATCCACGAGTCCTGTCTCTCTTTATTTTTAGCCTCCCGCTCGATATTCGAGGCGTCCCTGCTTCCTCACAACCTACAAATGCACTGGTCTTGATAAAATAAGCTCTAACAAACACACGCTCCTCTCCCATATGTTGTCTCCATGGGCAACCGAGCAGCCAATCTGCCCAGACCCCCGAGACTTCCCCTCGCCGACTTCTTCCTCATCCCTCCAGAGCGGTGATGATGGGACGCGTGTGCGTGTGTCGGTGTGTACGTGTGTATCTTTCACGCTGTTTTTGCAAACACAGCCGACATATTGGTGTGTTTGTGTGGCGGTGGCCGAGTGTATGCACATGTGTGTTCCTCTACGTGTGTAATCAGAGTTGATCAATGGAGGCCTGTTTGCGGGAGCCAGCCTCCTCCTGCTCCTCCTCCTCCTCCTCCTCCTCCTCCTCAGTGGACCTGTTGATGCTGGAAAACAGGGGGGCTGCTGTACGACTGGGTGGCACACATAGATGCGGCGCTCATCTAATATGCGCGGCGGCGCTGCCTGCCAACACACTTCCTCATTGATATGCAGATTCAATAAGTCCCGTCTGGCCGACGCGCGATCGGAAAACTATTTAATTACACCTTTTTGGCTTCCCCGTCACTATAGGTGTAACAGCTTCCTTTAGCTTTGAAGAAAACATGAATAAATTCTGTAAGCAGTTATAATTATAGATCTTTCTCTACCGTACTGGTATAGAAGCAGGTTAACCTGCCTGACAGAGGCTCTGTCCTCATTACAAACCACCTTCTGCATGTAACTTTATCAAATCTCCATTTAATTTCTAACACAAATAAAACTGAGACACTGTTAAATGTCCAAAATTACCTACAAAGAAACACTGAAACCTGTACATTGTACACAGTTTAGATGCTATTTCCTTTCTTTAAAGATTATGTGACACTGTTTTATTGTGTATCTCTATATTTGTTTCTTTTCTTTTTTTTTGACTCGTCTGGTAAAATGCAGGTGAAATAACTTGATGATGCAGGAATTCAAAGCTGTTGTTCAGTTTCCTCTTGGAGCTTAGCAGCTTGACAGGTTGGAAATAATTTAAACTTGTGGAGGTATCAGGGCCCAGAGAGTCTTGTTTTATACATTTCAGTGCTCAAACAGGTTTTGATGTGTCCAATCCGTCTGTGATTGGATATTTCTCTCCAGTGCGTCGGCTCTGCAGGCACACAGAGGTGAGCCAAGTGTCCATCGCTATTCAATCACCAGTCTATCACACACTTCCGTCCTGTACTGAATTATTTAGTGGCAGAAAATGATGGTCCATTTCCACACAGCTGCGGCTGGCTCGGCGCTCTGAATAATGACGAATCGGGACCAAAACGGCCCGGCGACGTCTCCCGTGATTGATCTCCCCGAATACCAACCGCAGAGTAAATACTGACTGAACACCACTTCTGAGTAATGACCTGTCCGTCAACCTCGCCGGAAAAACTATGTAAACTGATGTTAATCGCACAATTTCCAATACATCAACTGTGTAAAGCATAAGCAGGGCTCATAATGTTTACACAATGGAAAATGTCACGGGCGAGATAGAGCTAAAAATGAACGTTCAGAGCCATCAACTCCTTTCTGAGAGGACTTTCCGTTCACGATGGCAGCCAGATTCTTATCGGACAATCCACAATTCAACCGGAGAGATTTCCAGTCGCTGCGCTTTTGTCTTTTTCCTGTCACTATCAGGTTTTACACTGCTCATTATTCATGACCAGCCAGATACAGGCTCAGCGGGGTACTTTGTGCCAAATGTTTATATTTCTCACAGGTCTGCTGGAAGAAAGCCAGCGAGACATTATCTAATGTATGAGAACGAGCAGGAATCCGTCTGATTCTCTTGCTCAAGGAGAGGATTTGGCTGAGATGAATCTAATTTAATCCAAAACAGGGACAAGGAAAATGGAAATGTGATAAATTGTCATTTCATATTCAAATAAGGTAGAACTCAGGCCAAAAACTAAATTACATTATTACTACCTGCCCCACCTCAGTGCTAAAAATCAGTGAAGATATGTGTCTGTGGGAAGAAGAAAAAAAAAACTGCCAGTCTGGTATGAATATTTACACACTTCACAGAGTCCCATTTTCTGTAATAGGCTACATCTCACTTAGAAACCCCTCAGTGCGAGAGGGGACATGTTATTCATAAGAGGTTAAGTGAGTTGACCTGTTCAGATGCCTGCTAAATGGAAGACAGTCAATTAGATACACAGATCAGCACAGCACAGCATAACAGCTTCCGTTCACACCAGTCGGACGGAGGAAGCGTGCCAGGAAAGACTTAAAGAGGGATTCTTCGGCATGACTAACACGGTGAGGGTGCGGGGCTTCTCCATCCCGGCTAACTGGAAGCAAAGGTCGACGCCCCGGACGGGCCGCCGGCCAATCACAAGGCAGAGCCACGAAGAGAGACAGTCGCAATCACACCAGCAGGAACGCCGAAGCTGCCAATTATCATCAGATGCAGAGTAAGCAGAGGGGAAAAACAAGCACGGAGAAAACATACAAACGCAGGCGGAAAGCATGATCCGTCTCACTCATCCGTCTCAGAACGGCAAAGTCACGAGCGCTGGAGGATGCAGACGAGGCGCAGATGAATATGCATTTATGCACATGCTCGCATGGCGCCGCCGAATGATGACGTTCATTAGTCTGCTTCCAATTACTCTGTCAGCATGAGCCGTGAAACGACTATCAATGGCATCGGCGCAGCAGTGAATGATGGGACACGACGTCCCTCAAACACATCAAGAGGAAAACAAATTGCAAAATCTGCTCAGAAAATAGGAGGATTTTTTATTAAACTGCCACAGCTGGTGTTTTGTTGTTTCCCTCATATCTCTTCTGCTTACTTTGCTTTTCGATGTTTTGAATATGCATTCAAAGCAGAGGTGTCAAACATAAGGCCCATGGTCCAAAATTGGGTCGCGAGAGGTTTAAGTTCGGCCCACTAAATCACAATAAAAATTCGAAAACAAAGAAAACATTGATTTATTTGGGACAACTTTTTGAAGAGTAGCAGACAAAACGCAACACTGAGATATCAGTGATGCTGCCAGGAAAGCTAGAAAACCAGCATTTGTAAAAAAAACACATAATGCAACAGCTACAGGAGAAGTTTTTTTTGGATGGTGCACCTTAAGTTTGCAGTTGGCTTCATGTTGAGATTGCAGTAATCTTCAGTTGTAATTGTAAACACTGACTCTTTCACCATGTATGCTCTGCCCCGCAACAGAGAAAATCATCAGTCTTTACATTTAAAGGCAACATGGCATTACGTTACCCACTCGAGACGTGGCGCCTGAACTAAAATGTGTTTAAAGCAAATGGAATTCAGTCTTCATTGGGACTTTAAATGTTGATTTCAAGCATAAATCCTCTTTCAACTCGCTCTACCACTCTTCCAAAACGGATAGAAATGGCGGAAGCTTTCAGACCTACACAAGAACTAAACATTACAAAACTAAACGAACTCTGCTGCAGGGAAAACCCCCACACTGGAGATCAGACACAATAAAATGATCCCTGTATGTCAGCCATGTGTGTGTGTGCGTGCGTGCGGGCGTGTGTGTGTGTGCACACTCCTCAAGGACATCATAATCATCGGGTATCGCCTTACACAGACAGCTGCAGGAGATACAAGTACACCATCAGCCAGCCTTAAATCTGTCGTCGTCGCCGGTCGATTAGCTCCCACACTTTTTCACTGCGTTATTTGCTTTGTTGCTGTTTATTCCTGTAGCATTCCCCATCATGCACCGCTCCAACAAACCCTCTGCACAGAGGAGAGCTGTTAAGCGAGCCTTTGCAATACAAGCAGCAGGTGGAAATCTGCCGCTCACTCGCCCTCACACACACACACACACACACACTCAGACACGTCCCAGCCCTTAATATTTTTCCAGGACTGACTGTCATGCCTGTGACCTTTGACGCTGCCTTCATGAACAGCTCTTTGATTATTAATGTTGAAGGCGAGGGCCCGGCTTTTCGCCCCGACCTCAGACGGCGGAGCTCTCCCCTCAGCCTGGAGGAGAAAACTATAGTTAATTTATGAGACATGCTCCCTCTCTCTGTCGCTTCTTCTTCCAGCATATCTGATCCCGCCGAGCGGGCTGAGCCGCAGCGTAGAAGTCGGCGTTTGTCATGAGACTTGTGTTTACAGACGGCGTGCGTCGGCGGTGTCCACGCACGGCTCATCCTAAAGCGTAATCTTCATTCATGCAAGAGTTATACCTGCTATTATGCTGACGGTGACAACTTTATGGTGGCCTTATCGTTCTTTACGGCACTGTAATTTCTACGGATGTCACCCAGAAAATTCTATTAAATTCCTGCAGGAGCTTTTTGTACCATGAGATGATTTTACACCGGTGGTACGCCGGTTCAGTGATTATCAACCTTTATCTTGAGGGAATCAAATTGCCACCTTCATAAACTTAAGCGGCTCCACCTCCACCATGCGATTAAATAAAATAGTTGAAGGAATCTCATAACAGTATTTGTTATCCAGATTCTTTGTTATATTCTGTAGTGATGAGGATAAACTCTTTGGGTTCCGTCTCGGGGTGTCTGGTGGTCTGGATCACTTTCAAACTTTCATTCAGCTCTAATCATGTCCAGTTCTTTAATGAAACAATATTCTGTGTCTCTTGGTACATTCTTATTCTTTTTGATGGATTTATCTGTCTTTTTAACCAAATGCACTGCTTTTTTTCCCACTGTTGACTTTACACTTTTAAATACCTTTTTTTTTTTTTTTTTTTTTTTTTTTTTTTGAACACTGTAGGACACGTCGGGATTGAATCGGAATCCTCCAGCATTAAAACTGTGAAAGTACCTTTTCCATAGTTGAAGTGCAGCTTGATGGTCTTGCCCTGGTTGATGTGCAGGTAGGTGAACCACACGGCTGATGTGAGCAGGACCAGCAGCAGCAGGAGCTTGAACTGCTTCCGGATCTTCTTCACGGGGAAGCGCAGCATCCTCGCTGAAACATCCTCCGGAGAGTCAAAACCAGTCCAGGAAACAAGCCGTCCTTCGAGGCGGGGAGGGGGGGGGGGGGGGGGGGGGGGGGGGCGGATTCGCCTGTGCTGAGTTCCAGGACCCGTTTCTAGCAGTGGGACCAGCTCTCGCAGTCACAGCGGCCGCATCCCGGGAGCCTTACAGCCCCGACGCGCGTCTGCTTTCCCCGCATCCACTGCGTAACGGCGGTGCCAAATGCGACGTTTCCTCTGATCCGGGTCCAGACACCTCTGTGGGAGTCATTGCTTATGAATGCAACCTGGTTTCTCTCGCCCTCGCTTTTTTCTTTTTTTTTTTTTTTTACCCCCTCCTCTCAATGAATGGAGAGGCTTGTAAACAGGAGTTTGCAGGGAAAGCAGGGGAAAGGGCTGCGGATCAAAAGCCGCTAAGTTCTGTTAATAGTGTGACCGAGGGGACAAAATAGCAGTCCGCTGATAATCTACTCAAATCCCCCGGCAGCTCAAGCTCTCGCTGACACCGCGACGCTGATTATTTCATCGGCTACTCAAGGATCATCCTCGGCCACGGGGCTTTAGCGCAAAGTGTCAAAGAGCAGAGAGGAGGAATGTTAGTTTCCATGTGGAGCGACGGGCGAATCTCCTCCAGACCTGCAGATATCACACTAATTCAATTACAACCTCGAAATGTGAAGACAGCCCGACCTGGCGATAAAGGTTACGGCTGCAATCAGCCAGGTGTCACAGCCGCGCGCGCCCCATCTATTGTTAAAGAGAGACGCGGCGGGTTCAGGTGGAGCGCGTTTGGACCGAAGTCCCGGGAGAGGAGGGGCGATCAGCTGTCATCCCGGGAGTGAATATCAACCGATGCAGATCAGAAACTGTGAAAGCTCCATGGCGGCGTGACAAGGCAGGATGTATATTCAGATCGTCCGACGTGGTGTCCAGCGAGCCGCTCCGGTCCATGTGCTCCTTCCTCCTCACGGCAGGTGCATTTCGCCCGGTCCTCCCCCGGAAGAGTCCCCGCTTTATCCGAGCCCCGCAGATCACAATCGCCCCGAATCATCCGGATCAAAGTGATCAAAACAGTGATCCGCGCCGCTAGCAGCCTGCCCGCGCGCTGCCTTGTGTTGTTATTCTGTCAGGAGCGTTTTCTCCCCGTTAGAGCGCCGCAGCAGCGGCAGCAGCAGCAGCAGCAGCATCGTCCGAGCCGCCTGTCAGCGCGCGCAGAGCGGGGAGGAAGAGCAGGCGCGCTCCGGGGAGGCTGCCGCGGAGAAACCAGCCGCACGCCGGAGGAGAACCGGCGGAAAACATGCTTTTGTTTGGCTACAATGAAACGCGTCTCTCTTCCCTCTCTCTCTCTCTCTCTCTCTTTCTTTCTTTCTCTCTCTCTCTCCCTCTCTCCCTCTCTCCTCAGTACGCCCATCAATTGAGCATCTGAACGGCGCAGAGCAACCGAACCTGCGCGCGCGCTGACCGGCAGCTCCCGCATCCACTCACAATCCCGCAAACCGGGCGCGGGAGGCGGGATGACGCGGGTCGGCCTCACCGCTGCTTGGTACTGGTGTGATCCATCATCCAATAGCTGAAACGCACAGGATGAAACTTGTTTCGCTCCCCGTTTCTACCATTTTTCCAGGATGCGAGGCCCCGCTGCAATTAGATGAAATGATTAGTCATGTTTGGGGTAACAACTCCCAAATTAGATGAATTATATGAATGAAAGACCCGGGTTCAAAAATATGGAAGTGATTGATCCCAACAGGTTATTTAGAATAATTATTCTGACATCAAATTCTCACCGGTTTCATCGAATCTCATTTAAATTCCTCACATCGTCCGGAATCACAAGACGTTAAATGTTTGAACCTTTTTATTTGATTGTCAAACTAATTTAGATTCCCTGTTCAAAACGGGAAGTTAATTAGTGTCAGAAGCGGTGGAAATTATAGCTTCCGAGGACGGAAAATCCATCCCGATGTAATATTTAAAGAGCAAGTGACAAAATTATTGAATGTTTTATCTGTTTAATGTGCGAGCCGAAATAACATTTCCCAATTTAGCAGTTGTTCACACGTCTGCTCACAAATTATTTAAAGATAATTCTGTGTGTGTGTGTGTGTGTGTGTGTGTGTGTGTGTGTGTGTGTGTGTGTGTGTGTGTGTGTGTGTGTGTGTGTGTGTGTGTGTGTGTGTGCGTGTGCAGACACCCTGCAGAGCGCGCGCTCCACCGCCGCCCTCTGGTCAGAGACTGAAGCGCACAGATTGTGTTCAGCTAGATTACAAGTCTTTACTCACTTTGCCGCTGAGCCAGGTAAAGCAGTTTATCTCGAACGGTAAACACATTCAGAGAAATAATGAGGTTCGTGTGTCATTTTCCACCTCACTATCACACAAAAGGAGCTTTGAATTATTCCCAGGCTGCACAGATTTGTGGTCACAGTCATTCATATTTCAGATACAGATTTCCATAAACAGAACTTCTGTTTTTTTCTTCTGAAGATGTTATATAGAAACGCTCCACTGTGGTATAGAAAAAGAACACAGATATATAGTCTTGTCTTCCACATATTTTTATCAGTGGGCCAGAATGGTAAATAGATACATAATAACCTTTAAATTTAAACTTTGTTTGTGTTTCAAAGAAAAGACAAAGAGTTTGTTTACCAGAACCACTGAACTGACACATTTATTCTTCCACACATATTCTGCTCATCACAAATAATGAAAACCATTTCCTATGAAATAACAGTGAGCCTATTGCCATATCACACTGTTCTTTCTTACACTACACTATTTTCTTCTATATTGCACTTTTTTGGGTTGCTACAACTCATTCAGTTACACTGCGGAGTGTTTTATTCCAGCCTTAAAGTTTTTCTTTGTCGTGGGGCAGAGTATATCTGATGAAAATGTCCATATTTTGACAAAATCCAACAATTATGACCGAAAATGACTACAATCTCAAAATAAAGACATTTTAATGTAACCCTTTGATACAAAATACAGTGAAATGTCCAAAAAAAACTTCTATAGATGCTGCATTCTGCAGGTTTTTACAAACTCTCCCTGGGCAGCATGGCTTTGAGGCTAATGCTAGTTAGCTAGTTTTCACAGCAGCATCACTGACATGTCAGTCCAAGTCAGAACACTGATTCTGTTGCATCTGTCTTAAGAAATCTGTTTAAAAAATTTTTTTTAAACTAAAGGCAATGCTTTCATTGAGGTTTGATCTTGGTGGTTTGATGACCCAGATTAGAGTCTCTTGTGAGTCACTTTTGGTCCATGGGCCTTATGTTTGACACCTGCTTTGCAAGTAAGACAATACAAAATGATTAAAACACGTGAACTTCTGAAGAAACCTACTTTTTTATGACAATAGCTCAGGTGGTAAAGTTGATTGTTCTCCACACACATGATGAATAGTTCAAACCCCGGTTCTACCTGGACACATGCCCTTGGGCAAGACACTGAGCCCCAGCTGTCCTCTGGTGGTTTGTCACCGTGTGGATGACTGAACATGACTGAATATTAAAAATGGTTCAAGACTGCAAAGGAAACACACTCCGTAAAAAAAGTTTATTAAGCATTTCTCCGCTGTCCTCTCACACTGAGCATATTGAACGCAGCCTTTCTGTGTGGAGCTTGCATGTTCTCCCTGAGCATGTATTTTCTCACGGCACTCTGGTTTCTTCACACAGACCAAAAGATGTGTGAGATCCTAACCGTTCAGGTAAAATTGCCCGTATGCTGTGTGTTTGTTCCTGTACAGGGCGGAACGCTCAGTCAGCCGATCGGCTCCAGACATCCTCAGTCCTCAAATGTTGAAGCCACACAGAAAACAGATGATCAGACATGTTTAGCTAGATGTATGTGTTGCATGTGTGTGTGTCAATGCATATGTCTACATTGGTGTGTATACATTGGGTATATATTCAGATTAATTTATTCATAATTTATGGGGGTATATGTGCATCATTTTTGATGCTGAATAAAATATATTCCGGTTGACCTGACTCATTTGCTTCTTTAGTATGTTTAATATGTTGGCAGACTGGAGGAAAAAAAAAATCCTTATTTGGATTCGTATCAGCAGCACAGAGCACACCGTGCAGAGTTAAGGCGCAGTTTAATGTTTAATGCAGTCCATCTCTACTCAACTGCAAATTATAACCTCATAAATGAACTCATGAGTGAATTAGAGCTCATTGATGGTTGCAGGCAGAATTGATCATTATGACCTGTGTAAATGCATGATTAATGGCATCGCTTTACATTGTGCTCGGATACCATCAAAGTGGCCAGGGAGCGGGGAACATGGCACTGGGACTCGGGGAATTATAAAATGTATAAATTATCCTGCTCCGAAAGGTGTCATCAAAAGGAGGATTGATGAAGATGTCGACTGTGCACGGAGCCTGAAGACGGTGTTTAATCAGTCTGAACGGGACAGTCCCTGTGGGGACGAGCCACTGATGTACAAGAGAGGAGGAAAGTAGGAGAATAAATTAAAAGGCAGCTTTCATCTTTGTTTAAATGTATCATTTCTCCCAGTCGATAAAATGCATCAAACATGTGGTTTATCCCCATCTGAACACATGTCCGGTCATCCATCTGCAGCGATGATAAGCCAGCGAAGCCTGATTATGCATCTGGGTGAAGGATCAAAAGGACACAGAACCTGGGCCCATATGAATATGACCTTAATTTAGTTTGTCCCAGCTGTGCCTTCAGAGTCATTCGGACCGCAGACCGTAATCCTCCGTCTCCGTGGATTAATAATGTAATCTTCAGCGCAAACAGCGAGCGTAAATGAAATGCTTAGGTATTCATCTGGGCCGTATTGAAATGAGTACTTAGTGAGTGACCTCAGCCAAGCATCATTCACGTCGAAACAAAAAAAAAAAAAAAAAAATCTTCAAAGCGTTCACCTTGCTTGGACTGTTGCAGCGAAAACTGAAGGTATTTCATCACACACACACACTGACTGGGTTTGAAAGTCATCCAGGGTGTGTAATCAAACCGTTTTGGTTGAAGTTCTTAACTTGGCTGTAGAACACTGTCACACGCTATTTCAAGGAGCTCGTTTGTGTTTGTCTTCTAGTTTGATTATCTGTTGGGGTTTTTTTTTTTTTTTTTTTTTTGGTTCATCTACAGCAGTGATTCGCAACCAAGGGGTTACCAGAGGGACGGTGGGGAAACGATGGTGACTGATGCCAAGCAGTTAACATTTAATAAAAAAATAATAATATTCTACATAAAGATGTCTCCTATGTATACAAAGGTAAGCTAATAAAGTCAGCAGTGGGGAAAAGCACGGTGGCGTCAGGATAAGGTCTCCAAGGCGCACAATGGTAGAAATTTGTTTCCAATCACAAAGATGTGGAACCGCTGATGTACCAGCAGGAAAACATCTAAAGCATTTTCAACTCATGGAAAAAAAGTGGGCCGAAAGTTTCACACCCCACACTGCGGCTCTATTTATTGTTGAGTGACACAACTAGAAGGTGTAAATTGGCTTCCGTATCATCTTTTTGTTCCTGCAGTTTCTCCTCTTTAAACGGAACTCCTACTGTTTCCTCCCTCTGAAATCCCTTTTCTGCCGTCTGAGTCCCGCAGAAACATTTGGCGCCCGGCCGTCTCCCTCCGGGGATCCCTCCGCCTGGCCGGATCCCGGAGGAGGCGGCGTGCGGCGGGGAGATACGGGCCGACGGGGTGTCGGCGGGGGGAGGCGGTGGAGGTAGAGGGGCTTCACAGCGAGCGAGGCCGCGGGGAGGGGACGAACGCCCAGTTGGCTGTGACAGGTGTCCAAGTGTGGCGCCCGAGTTAATGATATCGCCGAGCGCAGACGCCACCGGGGACTCGGGATGCACACGGCGTCTCCTCTCTGCACGATGATGATGATGATGACGTTTGCATTCTGAACGGAGGAAATGAGATGCGAGAGGACAAACAGGCCTCCGTCGACATGCCTGTAACACTCCTCCAGCTCGACGAGCATCTGCAGCCCTCATCTCCTCCAGTCTTTGACAAACAGCCCTCCTCTGCCTCCTGCGTTATTTCTGCTTTTTTCCTGGGCGGCGCGGCAGCTTGCGGGCTTTGATGAGAGGTCTGAGCTAAAATGTCACAGGGATTAACCCTTTAAGCTCGGGGCCATTTTCGCCTAAAAGTTCAACTAAAGACGTACCCAAAGTAAACTGAATGCTGTTCTTGAACTGTTTGGAGTACATGCATGGTTGGGGTCTCATTTGAAAGCTGACAACCTGTATTTTCACCCAGTGCAGTCAGAATTACTCTAGGTGCTACTGCCACAGATTTATTTATGTTGCAGCACACTGAATTAGGATGAATTTCATTCTCGCCTGAATTTTTTCCCTCTTAAAACACCTGGAAATAAGTCTGGAAGCACTGTGCGAGCTTGAAAACACAATTTTGCTAAAGCCTGGGGTCTTACATAGTTCAGGTCAAAATGTCAGAGCAGTACTACAAGAAATGAGTGTTTCACACATGTATTTGTACTGCTATGCCCCGGCGGGGTCAATTTTGGACATCCTCTGTATACCCCCTGGATGCCCTCTGTACAATGGTATATGTTGGTTTTTGGCCCGTTTTTACATTATTTTCACTCCAAAAACTCATAAAGTACTCAAAAAATCACTTCAGATAGGCTTCAGTGTGGGATAAGGCACTCAGATTGAGAGGAGCAGGGACAGACAGCAGGTGCATCCCTCAGCAGATTTCTGAGAAGTCACAAAACCGCGCTAGCGGGCCAGCCAGCCATTCAGCAAGCTCATTGGCTACCAGCCCTGTCAGTCAAACGTTTCTACCGACGTGATTGGCTCAGTATACGTTGATTACGAGTGATGACGACCGATGACGTGGCTCCATCAGTTTCGGCAGCGGTTGGCTGGTTAGCCATCGGAGGGAGGGATAAGTCACTTGATTGGTTGAAATTTGACGAATAAGCAACGGAAACCGATCAGTCGCCATATTGGATATCCTCAGAGTGAGGGAGAGACGTCTGGATGTTTTTATCTGATAAAAAAATGGATTATTATCGGACGCGCACGCGGAGAGACGCGCCGCGTGCACGCGCGGTGGCGCGTCTAATTCTGGATTATTTGCTTATTTCAAGACATGTTTTGGACAAAAGGCTATACTTTCTAGCTTTGCCTGGATGCATACGCTTGTACTGTGGCAGTTTTTGCTGGATTATCTGGATTATGGATCGTCTGTGATCAGTTATGAGCCTCCAAAGGTGAGTTGCGCTGTTTACTTAATTTGCTGTATGTTGGACAAATGTGTTTATATTACCCGCTGTGGTAATCACATCTGAAAGTGGTTTATACCAGCGGATTCATGAGAATGTCAGCTTTCTAACGGTACATAGTACGTCTGTGGAATATGCAAAATAATTAATAAATGATCGGGAGAAGTTGACCGGTCTGAGCTTAAAGGGTTAAGAGGTTTTTGCCTCCTGCATCCCACCGGATCCGTTCCGGCTGCCCTCGGTGCCCAAGATTCCTTCTCCCCTCCAAAAAAAACAGGTGCAGAGTGGCATTTCTTTCTGCTCCACTGTGTCCTATTGAATTTCCTTCTGGGGAAATAACATTGCTCAATGTTTACAGATGAGTAAAGGAGGAGAGAAGAAATTGGGCTCGGCGGGTCGGGTGAAAGGATGATTGAAAACAGGAGAGGAGATGAAATAAATTAAATAAACTAAAGAAAGCATGAGACTGAGGGCCGGAGAAGATAGACTGGAATTGTTTTTTTTTTTTTTTTTTTCCAATTTTTGGAGGTAATATTTACCTCCATATACTTCAGCGCTGCGCTCATGTAGACTATTCAATAACAACTGCACAAAAAAACAGAGATTGTAAAGACGTTTGGAGGTTCACAAACTGAAAAAAAGTAATGGAAAATACAAGAGGCTCCATTCCGGCCAGACCACCATGACAACGGCAAAAATTTCAAAAGAAACATTGATTTTGTTGGGGTTTTTTTTAACAGATTTTCTAAAGCGTAGTGGAGACAACTCAACACCGACACCAACAAGGTTCAGCACCTCATGTCTGGACCCTTCAGCTCCAGGACGGGGTCAGAGCAGGGTCGCTGCCCACCTCGACGCTGGGCGCGTTCGAGATGCCGCGTCTCCTGAGATGCGCGGCGTTTATCATCGCATATAGCTGCAGCTGTTGTGGTAATAAACAGTCTTCCCTCCGACCGCCGCCGCCTCCGGCACGCTAACTGCTTCCACCTCCGCCTTTACTGCAGATCTGCAGCTACGCCGGAGTTTAGAGGCTCCGTCGCCGCTGATGTCTTGCCTCCTGAATTTCACCAGTGAAGAGTCTAAATACAAAAAGATTAAAAATAGCTCAGCTGCCAGTGTTGCATGAGCCGTAAACAGTAAACATGTAATATTGTTCAGTTTTCGCAGTTACGAAATGTTTGCTTTGAGCACAACACTTCAAGTAAACATATCAAAATACATCATTGATACGATTTTCTTTTTTCCGTTGTTGTTTTTGTTGCTGTTGACAAGCCGCCAGCACAGATTGCCTTCACTATGGAGGCACTTAGGAAGCTCAAACAATGGGAACCGGAACGGTTATTGTCGTCTCAAACTCTGCTTTCCATCAAAAGGAAACATCAATTAAACGCTGGGGAAAAAAAAAATGACACGATTCATTTATTGTGTTTTGTTCTCTGAGTTTGAATGAAAAAAGAAAAATCTAGGTCATTCCTCCATCATTACTATTCCAGCCAGGTGTAGCGAAAAGAGGATTACAGGGAAGTAAAGCCAGCGGTTCCCTCTGCATCTGTCTCACCTTTCTTTTCTGAAGCGCCGTTTATGCAACGGTCTTTCAGGTGAAAATGCTTCATTTTTATATATTTGTTTCAGAAAAGGGGAACCGTTTTCAAAAAGCTGTGCTTTCAGACGCAACAAAAGTTTGGAGTTTCATTCTTACTTTGCCCAGTAGCTCCAATAATGAGCTCGTTTCGAGGCCATTAAAGGAGAACTATTTCAAAACTTGAAATTCTGATGTAGTGTGAGGCCATTAAAGCGAGCACCTGCACTTTCAGTCAGCAGAAACGGCACATGGGCGGCAGAATTAGCTTTCTTGGAGTCGGATTTTGAGCGAAGCAGGAGCATTTAATTAATATATTCACGGCAAGCAAAAGCCTCATTGTGGGGAAAGCTGGAATGGCTCCAAATGAAACAGATTAGAGGCAAAGGACAAAGTCAACATTAACTTCTGCGAGCGATAGAGCTGCCGCCGAACGAAATCTACTCCTTCAGTTTATTGAAGCTGACAGATAACGCCAGCACGACGGCGTGTGAACGTCTCAAATAACAAGATCCAATATTCCGAATCCATTTCATGCCATTAATAAATAAAAGTGGGTTTAAAATAAAAACTCATTAGCTACTTGACACTTCGGATAGCGTTCTCCACTGTGAGATAGGAAAACAGTGAGTAATGAGCACTTCATTACTTGTAATAATTCTTTTTTTTTGTCAGAGTGCGGATAAGAACGCCACTTCTTTTTATTGAACAAGGCGTTGCACAAGCGTGTCGCCTCCTGTTAGCAGAAAAAAAAACCAATCATTATCTTTTGCTGCGTTGCTACACGATCCATCACTGACCTCACAGAAACGGTCAACGGTGTAAAACAGAGAATGTTTCATTCTGAAGTTAGAAAGAAATGGAACTTTCTTTCTTTTTTCTTTGCTCCTTCCAGGAATATTAATGTACTTCTTCCTCTGTTCACTTCATCGCCATTCCTCCATCGTCAAACTAAACATCTTCCTCTTCTTCTGCAGCCGGGCAGCTCCATTTATAATTTATTAACCGTGTCATTAACAAACACCTCAATCAGCAAGACATGGAATGGGATGGAAGATGGACGGATGGATGTCGTTCGGTGTAAATCATCAACACAGACAGTTCTAGTTTGTTCTGCAGCCACAGCAACTGCAACGTGATAAATGCAAATCGTCGGCATAGAAAAGAAATAAGGAGGATCATTTGGTGGATTTTTAGTTCTGTAAATATAAGGGCGTCTCGCACAGCATCTGTTCTCATATGAATACATTAAAGCAGCAATTTATTTTCTACCATTTCAGATTCAATCAGCGAGCAGGGGAGACACAAACTCAGGATAAAACTTCAATCTACAAAAGAGACCTGAATATCAAACAGCCGGAGCCGTCTGACATGCATGAAACAAGAAGATATTGACTGATGAATCTTTTTTTTTTTAAGCTCCCTCTATGTTGGGGCCACAGAAAGACGAAGTTGAGTGATTTCCTGGATATTTGGGTGTCGTCCCATTTTGAGCTGGCTCCTCCACAGCTGCAGTGTTCTTGGCAGTAGAGGGTGCCAGCCAGCCCCCCCCCCGGGCTCAGTTAATTGCTGGTGTCCTTCCTAAACTGTCATATAATTAGCTATAGCTGGAAATGTGCACAATTAATTTCTCCTTCCTGATCTTGAACATGCACGTCCAGTCATCAGTCAGCATCAGGCAGAGCTGAGGTGGTTGAGATGATTATTAATTAAACCATTAAAACTAGCAAACCAGCGTTAGCCTCAAAGCCCTGCTGTCCAATGTGAAAACATGCAGAATGCAACACGCTAAAGGAGAAGTTCATTTTTGACATTTCACTGTATTTTGACCCAGAGGGTTTCATTAAAATTAAATGTATTTTGGGATTATAGTCATTTTCTGGAGTAATTGTTTGTTTTTGTGAAATTAAAGACATTTTCATCACGTAAGCATCTGCACCGCAACAAAGAAAATCATTAAACTTAAATCTATAGGTTATTACTGCACTGTTTTAGCCACTCAAGAAGAAATTGGACTGTTTGTGGTCCTTGAACTGAAATGTGTTTGACACCCCAGACTCAGGTGAAATCACGGTTTTTCTTGTGTCCAGCTGGTTTTTCCAGGCTGCGTTGTCCTCCAGGTTGGAGAAGTGAACCTGTAAGTGGAAGTTCCCAGGTTCGACTGGCTCTGCCGACAGTTTGCTGGTCCCTGACTGAGCCCTTTGACCCTCAGCTGTTCGCTCAGTGGCCCACTGCTCCAATGTGAACCCAGAAAAAAGATTTGCAAAGCAGATGAATACAAAGCAACTTAACTCCTTCGCTGCGTCCCGTTGGCCATCTGCCTCAAGGTCTCATGTGTCGTTGCTTTCAGACATGACTTTATGCAGATCTGGGTTACTTTTCTATCTTCAATCTGCTCTGTTTCTGACCTCGGTTATCAACAAGGCATCAGAGAACGGCGGCTCAATGACGACTTTCTCTTTTTCTTTAGACATTCTTGAGATCTTGTGCATAGAAACTCCAGGAAATCAGTCTAAAGTGAAATACCGAGAACAGCTTGTGAAGTACCGACGATATTAAAATGTTCCCAATAAAAATATTCTCAAAATGAACCCCAATGGCCGTGTGTATCTATTGTCCCCTTTACAGGCACACACATGTTTAAAATCAGTATCAAACCCTGTGCTGCTGCTGGGCGTCAGGTGTGAGCTCAATGACACATTACATTTGTGAATGCTCACTTCCAGAAATGTCTCCTTTCACACACAGATGGAAATATTGATCTGCAGCTCTTCCAAGGTGAT
Organism: Salarias fasciatus; assembly: GCF_902148845.1. Taxonomy (NCBI): domain Eukaryota; kingdom Metazoa; phylum Chordata; class Actinopteri; order Blenniiformes; family Blenniidae; genus Salarias; species Salarias fasciatus. Next base: position 25,421,330 of record NC_043751.1, read on the forward strand.
GAAGGATAATGTCTGATTTGTATGATTCAGTGTTAAAGTACAGGTTTAAGTCTGCAGCGAATCCATTTGGAGGCTTGGCCAGGTTAGAGAATCTTACAGGCCTGTTTTGGCCCACGGGCTTCATGTTTGACACCTTCCATCTAAGAAATGTGTATCGAGCTGAAGTTTGCACAAATACGCCCAGTAGTGATGCTCAGTTCAGTGCTGCACAGTGACTGAGATGTCTTTGATTAAAGGTTTGTCCCACGATGTTTTCATCTGTCTCATTTCCTTCCCAACATATTTCTTTTCTTTTCTTCTGAGGATCAAATTAGATAAGATGTAAAGCATTTATATGAGTTCACGCTGTAAAACTCGATGAGTAAAATACATTCAATACAGTTAACAATGTTCTGAAGTGTGAGGCAGATGTTCACATCTGTACGGCGGACATCTCCAGCCGATAAATAACACTGATTACAAATAAAAGCATCTTAGATTGGATCATTTCGCTGAAATCACTGCGTTCCACAGCTTTGTGTTAACGACCATGAGATGAATTATGTTTAATGAAAACCTTCTGTTTGAAGAGCCGACACTTCAGCTCAGATTTTACTTTGAAATCCATCAACAATAACTGCGTTCATCGCTCATGTGTCATTTCCAGTTAGAGCATTAATCCTTTTTTGGGATTTATTGCCTTGAGCTTTTCGTTACTTACATTTCTGATGAGTTTTGGATTGATTTGAGTGTTTGTTCTTTCTGAGCTGCATGCTGTGTGTCTGCTGACCTGTCCGAGCTGCTTTCTGCCTCCAGAGCCTCAGGACTGACGGGAGGATGCACAAGTCGTATATCGGTGTGAGGCGCACATATTTTTATACGATGTACTTTATGTGGTGTATTTCTAAATTGCATCTTCCAACTTTTACAGAAGAGTAGTTTCATTGCTGTCCTCTGGTGGATCCGAGAGCCGGTCTGGGTCGAACCTCAGCAGTTACCATATTCTGGACTGGATTAATGATCCTGTTTAGGTCCATTTTAATTACCTAAATAACCGATTCACTGGTGGAACTATTGTTTCTGTTGTTGTACTTTCCTCCTCAGGTTGTGATCTCAAACCACAAAATCTGGAAACGGAAACACAAAAACGATGCATTGAAGCGTTCTGGTGTAAACTCTCCATCAGCAGAGGCTGTTCGGAGAGTTCTTCCTCCAAAATGTCAGCAGGAGACGGTGCATCGGTTCAAGTGGGGGTCAGCCTGACCAGAAAACGCTCGGTGTCCAGCTGGAGCGCACAGCGGGTGTTTGAACGCAGCGTCCCGTCGGCGCTCGCCCAGCCGAGCCCGGAGGAGCCGCGTCGGGATGAAGAGCGTCATCAGAAGAGACGTTTGGGCCGAAGGCCCTCGAGTCAGAAACCTGGAGCACAGACTGAGAAAAGAAAGTCTCTGCTGCAACAAGGAAGTGTGGTCGGCTGTGCGTCTTGGCTTTTCTGAAATAATAGAGCCAAGGGGAGAGCGAAAAATGCTTTTGCAATTTGCCATGCTGGGTGCGAAGTGAGAGAGCGAGAGAGATCAAGGACACTGAACAAAGAGGCAGAGCGCTGCGCCGGGAAAAGAGATGTTCTTGTCTTCCTCTTGCAGCGAGACAGCGACCTGTTCGGCGTTTTGTAGCTCGCAGCCACTGGCGACTCGTTCCGACTGCAGAGCTGTACCATCAAAGAGTCTGCGGTGGCTGCTTAAAAACAACTTCCCCTGGTACTTATCAAAGCTTACTGAACTAATTAACTCTCTCACCCCAAACATGCGGCGTTATTTGCTGCAGGATGTAAAATGTATTTAGATGCTGCTTCAATTTACATTTCCCAACTCTGTGGCGGAGGTTATCTGCGTCTCTCTGCAGCGTCTAAGGTCACGTTCCGATAAAACAATTCAGAGTCGAATCTGTTATCCATTTATCGTCTGTACGCCTTTATCTAATGTAAAGTCATGTGATACTGGAAGTTATAAGTTTATCACACACACACACACACACACACACACACACACACACACACACACACACACACACACACACTAACCCTAACCCTAAACATGAAACCTGTAGTGTCAGGCAAATTACTTTTATAAAGCAATTAGTTATAGTTACTAGTTACTTCTTGAAAAAAGTAACTCTTAGTAACTGAGTTACTAAAAATATTTTAAAAAGGTACTAATTACTCGACAAAGTAACTATTGTGTTACTTTTAAAAAAAATGTGTTTAAATATCTGTTTATTTGGATCCTGTCTTAAAGGAAGAGATATCTGTTCAATTATTTATTATAAAATTGATTACATCATTAAAGAAACGAAAGGACACGTGAAAGAATAAAGTACTAGAATTAAAGGTGCCGTAGGCAGGATTACCTTCGCAAGATGGCGATTTGACCCATCCAAGATGGCGATTTGAAACCCGGAGTCGTGCCCACCTCGGGGTGCCGAGCGGGGCCGGCAGTGTCACGGCCGCCTGCGCCGGCGGGTTGATTCACCTGTGACCTTTTCACTGCGGGCCTGGGGTCAGAGCCTTTTTTTTTTTTTTTCAAAGAATTCCAGTAGAAACAGTGTCCTCCATGGTGTTTTGATGATGCCTGGACTTCCTCATGCGCGTTCACGAGAAGTAGAGCTTTGAAGCGCCGCCCCCTCGACCAATCAGGATAGAGCCTCAGGGGCTCTTCTGATTGGTCAAAAATATCTGGAGCGGTCCAGAATCCTTTTCAGCTCAGAACAGAGACAGATGGAAACGTTGCGCCCTCGCGGTAGTGCAACTATGCTACACTCCTAAAGGATTATCAATGGATACTCTAACATTTAATCCAAAGAAAGCACAGAAAAATTAGCATTGACTAGCAAAATCCTGCCTGCAGCACCTTTAATCTAAATAAATCAAACGTTGCTGTGAACTGGTTTGAAGAGGTGAAACACACTGAGGCTGAAAAAGAACAAGTCAAAGTTCAGAACCAGTTTCAAAGTCGTTGCTATTCCAGACCAATGTCCTGTTTATGAGACGTTTTCAAGTGAAAACATAGAACATTCATTGTGTTTTGGGGTTTGTTTGCACAACAATGGTCCTTGGAGCAACATTTCAAAAACACTCTGACTCCTCGTTGCGTGTTCTCCTATTGCTGATGTTCTATGTGTGGTTTCATTACAATAAACAAGAGAACTACATCACTTACAGTGTTTCTGCCATTTCCCTGTAAATACACAGGTACATCATTTTCGAAACATTGCGGTGTAAACCGCAAACCTTTCTGAAACGAAAAGTGATACATGATCTTAAAATTACTCATACATGTAGCTGATGTAGTTAAGCTAAAACCGGAGTGGCAAAGTAGAATAACGTCCCTTAAACTTTTATTTAACAGCTGCTATTTCCATTCATAACATTCATATAAACTCTGCTCTTCCTCAGCGGTTAACAGACACAGGAAATTGGGACTGGCCATGAGGGAAAAGTCCAAATTCAAAGCGAGAGAGGAAGCGAGAACGGCGTTCATCAGTGGAACAAACACAATGTTTTATCTCACACAGCAGGTGAGCGGATTACCTTTTTAATTGGATCTTTATGTGAGACTGGGAAAGCCAAAGGGCTATTGTAGTTACCTCTGGAAAAAAGAGGAAAGGCACGAGCTGAGATGAGTTTCAATCATTTCCTGACTCCTGTTTCTGTAAACGTAAAGCCAACTGCCACAGGATGAGAGCTCAATAAACACAAACACACTGCTGAAGGTCCTCTGCTGTAATGTTCCTGCTGATGAGTTTTGAAATGAGTTTTGTCTGCCTCTTGTTAAACTGTAATCTCACATCTAGATCACCTCTGTCAAGTACAGTAGAGCTGGAAACTGGAATTTTAATCCCATCTCAATGCACAGAATGTCGTCTTTACTAAATAAAACCCCCAAAGCGACCAAACTTTATCACTCAGCACAAGAGATAAACAACAACAAATTCCAGACTGCGGCTGCTTAGTTTGTTTGTTTGCAGATAATTCTGCCGTTGTTGCTCCGTGGATGTGTTTCATACTTGATCAGAGCAGTGGAGGAGTCCTAAAGCCAGGTACAGAAATCCACAGAGCTCCCAGAGGGAGAGTCTGTCCCAGATTTTTAAGAGAAGCGACGCCGCATCGCTGCCCAAGAGGGCGAGGTGAACACTTCTTTCTGTTCCGCGGCACCGTGAGTTTTAATGAGTTGCGTCCCTTCACGCCCCACCCGGAAATCCATTCTGAACACTTGAAGGCGTTTAGATCCATGCAGAATTCACTGGTAAATTAACAATGTTGAAAACAGAAAAATGCTGCAAAGTTTCCTACAAAGTGAAAATAAGTTCACTAACTGTTGGAAATCAGTTCAGTAATCTGTGTGATCCTGTTCAGCAGAAAAGACAGGTGAAACAACAAAAGGTTAGAGATGTCCTTTATAGAAGTCTGCATTTAGTCTTAGCCGTATAATCTCAGTTTGTACACTCTCAATGACGCCGACCACTTAAAAACAAAAACTTTACCGCAGTGGAAGAACTTCAGATAAGTGTTTTTTATTTTTTCCCCCCTCACTGTGATCAAAGTCCTGACAACGATCTCACACACTGCAGAGGAAGTGTGTGAGGGAGCTCGTGGCTGCTGAACGCCGGGGCCTGCTCTGCATAAACCGTAGGTGTCTGAACCCGATTCACCCCGGCTCTACCTGTGAATTATAGATTAAGAGACTTGAAGAAGGTAGCCTGTCACAATATGCAGAGCACTGCAGAGTAGCCGCGTCGTTAGCATTCACGAGATGACCCGAAACTCAGCGATCTCAAACAAAAACAGGTGAGAAAGCAGCTCTGCAGCAGTGAGCTGTGCTTTTTTTTTTTTAACTGTGTCAAACATAAGGTCTGGGGCCCAAAATCGGCCCGAAAGAGTCTCCAATCCAGCCGGCAAACAAGATACATTGTAAAAATTAAAAAGAAAGCATTGATTTTATTCATTTATTTATTTATTTATTTAGAAATTTCTTAACCGTAGCAGACACACCACAGAACTGACATCATCCTCAAAGCCATGCTGTCGGGGTGAGTTTAAAAAAACATGCACAATTCAACAGTTTTATGGAAATTTCACTGTTATTTGCACCAGAAGGTTTTGGTCTTCATGTTGAGATTGCAGTCATTTTCTGCAGAAATTGTTAGGTTTGTGAAAATATAGACATTTTCTTCACACTTTCTCATGTTTCTTCTGGTTAAAATACAGTTTTCTGACTGATGCTTATACCTGCTCATAAGGAATTGTGGCAACACTTTACTTGAAGTATATTATAGCATTGTATTACTATAGTTATAAACACTCATAAATGATCACAATGCTTTATAACATCAGGACCTAACCCTAAGCCTAACCTTAACCCTAACCCTAATCCTATGTTGTATAGTGGGCTCTAAAGCATTGTGATCGTTTATGAGTGTTTCTAACTACTTATAATGTGTTATACCGGGTGCTTCAAGTAAAGTGTTACCGGAATTGTTTTTTTTTTTTTGTTTTGTTTTTTGTTTTTTTTGGAGCATTTTGTCACATTTTCAGCTGCAACAAAATTTAAATATTCAGAGCAAACAGAAGACATGTAGTTGTATTATGTGACTTAGCTGCATTGTGTATGACTGTACCTTTTTTTCTATAGATGAGGAAAAAAATTAAGTTCCACAAATATTGCAATTTCTTTGTTTCACTATTCCTAAATCTACAGTGTGGACACATTGTGGCTGTTTTTGCTTTGAAGAGAAAAATCAGAGCTGGGCATGTGGAAAGCTGTAGGAAATTCTTTGAAATGAGGGTGGAAGTTCACTTCATGACGGAGTATTTTACTTTAAAGGATCCTGTTTGTGTCGTGTGCGGATAAAGGAAGCGGTTTTCATCGGAGCGTCTCTAGTTTTCATTCATTCATATGTGAAAAGACCTTCATAAAAACTGCTTTCTATGCTCTTATTTTTGCCTCTTTTAGACGCAGTCCAGGCTTTTGAAAAGAAAGTTCAAACGTTATAAAGCTGCCTCAGATGTGATGTGCATTTTTTTTTGTTAGATGTGGCTCCTGATATAGTCTGTAGAGATCAACGCTCAACTTCTTCACTTGAAAGCAAACTAAAAATCCCAAAAAAATCAGCGGCATTGAAGAATCTTGATATAAGTTGAATTGGCAGCCAAAAATCGAATCAGGAAAAAGGGATATCATCCCAGCCCTGTTTTAGTTTTAGACGTAACCGAAACGGATAACACAACAGATGGACTGAGAAAGACGCCTCGGGCTGATCGGGATTCAAGGACAGGGACAGGAGACACAGGTGTGGCATGAGGAGCGAGCTTCATCTCCGGGGGGGGCAGGACAGGAGAAACAAGCGCAACAGATGGAGACCAGGTGAAAGACTGAAGAGAAAACAGCAGAGTGGGGAGAGCGGAGTTTACAGAAAACTGACGACACTGCTGGGTAACCGGCAACAAGGTGGGAATACAGGGAAACACTCGACATCAGTAGAGATTTAGGAAACAAATCCAGCACACAGACGCAATCTGTGTTTGATAGACGGTTTGAACTGAGCACAGAAATCCAGGACGGCATCCCTTAATGCAGGGGTGTTAAATATAAGGCCAAGGGGTCAAAACTGGGCCCACAAGAGGCTCCAAAGCGGACATCAAGCCATCAAGAAAAGTGGAAAGAGTAGCAGACACAACAAACCGCTGAAACCTGAGATATCAGGGATGCTGCCATAAAAGCTAACAAGCTAGCATTAGCCTCAAGGCCATGCTGTCAGGGTGAGTTTGCGAAAACACCCATAATGCAACAGCTCATTGAAATTTGTACATTTCACTGTATTTTACACCAGAATAAGTTGGATTAATGTTGACATTTTACTAATTTATGGTTTTATAATTTTTTTTTTGTTTGTTTGTTTTTTTTGCAAAAATACAGATATTTAAACTTTAAAGTTCTTTAAAGGTTATCATGTCTCTATTTCACCGGTCCGCCTCACTCAAGATGAAACTGGGCTGCATGTTCCCCCTGAACTGAAGTGAATTTGACACCGCTGCTTTAATGAATGTACATATATTTAAATGATCAGACGTTCACCAAGATGTAGTATCTTGTCAGAACGCGCTGCTTTAAAAGGTGAATGTGCCCACAGCAGACTCTGCCGGAGCGCGGCGGCTCTCTCCAGCCTGTCATTAAGCCGAGGGGGCTCTGCCATCTTGGTGCTGTCAACTGAGACGCCACGCCATGCATCATGAGGAAAAGTAGATAGAAAGAAGAAGAAAAAAAAAAAAAACTCTCTGATCCTTTTATCTATAACCACTCTGGAGTGGATTTAGCGCTTTCTCTGAACCAGCCGGGGAGCTTAAGTGAAGCTTAAATAGCTATTATAAAGCAATTAACTTGTGGGTGCTGACATATGCATCTCCCCTTGCCATCTGTTTCTCTGTTGAGGGATGACTGTTAAGTTCTAGTGCTAAATGTTTACCAGTATCCTTAGCGTGGCACTGCCTCCTACTGCACGTGAAAAGCACTGCAAGGGGATTTAAACTGACCCCTCGGTTTGCAGGAGGCTCACAGTGAGCATGAAACATGTCATTTCATTTTGTGTTTGAAGTGCGCCGCTCTCTCTCGCCAATCGGAGAGGAAAAGTTTGCTTTTTCTAAGCTGCATGCACATCACTCATACAGGCACATTGATGCGTGTGGAGAAGAGGGAAGAGACGGAGGAGGAGATGCTAAAGATCCTGGCCGGAGCTGACAAGAAGGGCTGCGAGAGGATCTGTGGACAGACTTCAGAGGCTTCCTCCAGAAGCTGGAGGAGAAGAAAGCGGAGGTGGAGGTGGGCCGGTGGCACGCGGAGCTTCGTTCACACGGCACGCCACCACATGAAGGCCTGGCATTCGATGTGAAAAGCAGCTCCAAACAGAGCAGGATTTGGGGGGAAAAATAAGTTTCCACAGCCGCAGCGCAGAGTCATGGAAACTAAGGACATGTTGCGTAGCAACACTCGATCTGAGAGGAGAAGCTGCAGTGTCATCTGGCGGTGTGTTGGAAGCCGAGGCGTGAAACACACGGCGCCGGGCATAAAAGAAAATAAGCACAATCGCAACATCAGCACAAGTTTAATGATACTTTGTGACACAAAATATAGTAAAATGTCCCAAAAAAAGTTCTATGGCTGTTGCATTGTGGGTGTTTTTTGCAAACTCGCCCTGACAGTACGCCTTTGAGGCTAATGCTAGCTTGCTAGCTTTCATGGCAGCATCACCGATACTTCAGTGGTGTGTTGTATTCACGACTCTCAAGTCATTTTTTGTGTTTTTTTTTTTATCTATGTTTTCTGTGATTTTCTTTGATATTTTTTAGGGCTGTCAAATGATTAAAATTTTTAATCAGATTAATCACAGCTTACAAATTAGTTATTCATGATTAATCACAAATAAGCGCAATTTCCAACTATGTCTGAAATATACCCTTTTTTCCTGTATTGTATTAACAATAAAACGACAGGACATGATAATATATATTTAACACGTGATGTGTTTTATATTCAAGGCTTTAAATAAAATAAATATTCCAAAAACTAAAACATGCACACCATAACATAATGTCTGTGTGTGTGCAGCACTCCCTCTACAGTCCCTCTAAAGTTGGCTTTTGACAGGAGTTACATTTTTAGGTCTGTAACAAATGTTGTACCACAAGAAAAGTAAAACTAAGAGATACCACACTTTATTCTTGCACAATTAAACAGGGCATTCTTAGCCAGTGTTCCTCTTTGTGTGGAAAACAGAAAACTGCTTCAACATTTTTTTAATCAAACAAGTAGAATCCATGGGGCCAGCCGGCTTATCTCCCTCCATATTGCTTTCTTCTTCTGCTTTGATAAATGAGTTGACGCCAGGTCTCCTTTGCCTCCTGTCTGCTGCCCGTCCACGCTTAACATGTCCGCGTGGGTGCACGTTGGTCCGCGTGACGTAAAAATCGTCATGAATTCCTGTCCGACAGGGTCCGCGGACGTCCGCGCTGCAGCCAGATTTTGAGACCGTGTTGCGCGCAGGTCGCGGCAGTCTACGTATGCGCCAGAGCGCCACAGCAAACAAAACATGACGGTAAAAGTGAAAGTAGACGGAGCTCCAGCCTGATGGCTCCACTTAAAGACACCGAAAGAGTGAAAAACTCGTGGAAAGAGAGAGCGGACTCTGTCTGGAGGGAGGAGAAGGTCTGCAGACAGAAGTGAAAGTAACTAATCGCTCCGGCGCTGCCCCCGCGATTCAGAAACAAAAAAAAAAGGCTAAATAAACTTTAATACCTTATTATAATGCACTGACAGTGTATGTGCTTAATTTTCTCTAAATAATCCGTAATATAGGAGCAGATAAACTGTCTGTAGTGCCGGAAAAGCTTGATCAGTCGAGGCTGAGGTGAGGCTTCTTCTTCGGTTGCTGGCAGCTTGCAGGCAGCTTGAATTCCACGCAGGTGCACTACCGCCACCCGCTGGTAGAGGTGAGGCTTGTCATGATGCGCATGTGTTAAACTGCATTAAAAATTTTAATGAGATTAATTACATAAATTAATTAACACAATTAACGCGTTATTTTTGACAGCCCTAATATTTTTAAAATTTACTTGATGGTTTGGCGGGCCGTATTGGAGGCTCTTGAGGACCGGTTTTGGCCCACGTGCCCTATGTTTGACACCCCTGACTTAAAGGTTCCGTGTGTTGTGCTCTGAGTGATGGACTTTTCCATACATTAACTGAAACAAGTAGTTATTTGAGTTGAATCATAAACCGCGACCAGCTTACCCGTCGTCTTCAACAGGTCGTCCTCGGCACACCTGCACTCCGCCATTATATCCACGCCATTTAGCTGATTACATATTTGTGTTAACACGCCATGGAACAGCTGTACCTAATGTTATGGCCAGTGAATATGTATTTGGGGCCATTTTCAGCGTTATAAACCACTCGTGCGTTTTTTTCCCCCCCCTTCACTTCGCCGTTCTATTTACGATTCATTCCGCGGAGCTGCCGCCGGATCCAGCACCCTCGTGGGAAATGGAAACAGATGGGAACCACACACGCGCTGTGCGCTGCCCGTGCGAAGCCTCAGTGACATGGGAACCTCCAGTCTGCAGGGTGGAGACACGATGCTGTCAGCCGGGCTTAATGTCACCGGCAGGAAGTGAATCAGACACTGGGCGTTTTTCTACTGCACTGACTGACTGTCTGCTTTCACTCCAGTTAATCCGTCAATAATTCACTAAAAAAATGCACAAGTTTTCAAATCTGGGCACAGAAAGTCTGAGCAGGGATGAAGAAAGAAGGATTTCCCGTGTTTAACAGCATATTCTATAGCATCTATGTTGAGATGGAGCGCGTTTTGTTTTTGAGAGCGGTGGCATTTCAGAAAATCCAATAAGAAAAGTACAGCGACGGCGGAGACAAACACGAGCGCCGGGGAATTACAAGATTGAAAAGTGATATGGAAATGGTTTCCCCAGCCTGCGTTTCTCGTTTCAAGTAAAAGGGAAAAGAAGTAAAAGGAGAGAAGTTTGAAACAGTCTGACCTACGAACACTTTGAAGATAAAGGCAGTGACACTGGAGACTCCGCCGCCGGACCTGAAGGCCGCGCCGCCACTTCCCATCAGATGTGCCAACAAGCATTCTGTGGGTTTCACGTTCTTAAAAAAAAAAAAAAAAAAACAAACTTTTTGATGTCTCTTTTTCTTGTTTTTGTTTTGTATTTCCCAAAAGGACTGTTCCGGTGGAGCTTGTATTTCTAGGGAAACAAACCTTCAGACTGTGGAGACGAGCAGCTACTGTTTTTTTTTTCTTCTTCTTCTTCTTCTTCCTCCCCAGAGATTAGAGGCTTCGTTCCTTCATTGCCGCACTAAACAACATCATCTTCCCTATCTCGCAAACAGAGACGTATGGGTAGCATAATAAATCCTCCCTCCTAGTGCTGAGTTGAAAGTAATCCAAGCAAATCCCTCCTCACAACAAGCTCATTCATTACGGCTCCGTCTAACAAGATGCTTACTTGCCCAAAGGTGCAGGTTGGGGCATGTAAATATCTTCTCAAGGACATGTGGCTGTCCTCCGGGGCCGTCCCGACACAATCACACCAACTGAGGCTGTGGTAATTATAGTTATTCATGAGGAGACTCAACTTCCCCGTTTGATTCTGAGGAGAAAACGACGACTCGTTACGATTTGTTGACAAATCATGTTTTTCACTCCTTTTTTTTTTTGCTGAATGTGACTCATGCATGTGAACAACTTTCACAAATCACAAGAACCGTTCAGGTAAAACATGGAGACGTGGCCGAGGGCAGGGGTGTCGAACATAAGGCCCGTGGGCCAAAACCAGCCCACAACAGGCTACAATCCGGTCCAACAACCCACCTGGCAAAAGTGGCCCGATATTAACAGCCGGTATTTATTTCTGTTACAGTTGGAAACTTTGTGACTTAAGATTAAAAACTTTGCAAGTCAAACTGAACTACGATGGAACAACCTGCTACAAGTTTGTTTTTTTAAGTTACAGTTATTTAATTGCATTTGCTTTGTATGTTGTATTTCAAGTCTTGGAAAACAATTATTTCTAATTACTTTTTCATATTCTGTGTTCAAATGCTTTTTGACATCCAAAATTGTCATAGAAACTTGTTTTTATACCAATATTGATACCGATAAATATTGACTATTTATCAGATATTGGACAAAATGTTAAAACGGTTGCATCATCTTTTATTTCTATCATTTTACGCATTTTCTTTTTCCGATTTGTGAGGCACTTTGAACGGCCTCGTGTACCAGCAGGAAAACTTGCCGCGCCTCACTCTGGACTTGTTGCGAAGTCAAAGCGCCGCCGCTGAGATTCCCTTCAAAGTCAGAGCTCTGCTAAAGTCACCTGCATCAAGGACGGAGAGGAAGTCTCGGAGGAGGACAGCGCCGAGGTGAGGCCGACGGCTGGCGGCGCCCAGCGGGGGGCGGCGAATCAGGATGTCATCCGCTCGGCTAATGATGTTCTCAAAGGTCACTCATTAAAATGCAGGTCTGCATTTCCAGTGATTCACATTCCATTTGTCCCGTTTACTCCATGCGTGCATGAAGACAGCGGCGGAATCCTGCTCCACGTTAAACGTGACAGCGACGGATTTAACTGACGGCCTCAGAGTGATCAATAATGTGATCGGCTCGTGTTGCATTCAAGTCAAAAGCACTACATTTAACTGAACCTGCGACTTACTGCAGAATTCAGACCGGCTGTCAGGAAGCTGCATCAAGAAGAGGACGGTTCCTCGAGACAATGGCAGGAAGAAGGCGAGCACTTGAGAAAACAGGACAGGAAGTAGAGGATGGCCACGCCCACCGGGGGGGTCAAATCAGAATGCGGAGAGGATGAATAATTAAAGGTGCTGTAGGCAGGATTTTGCTAGTTAATGCTAATTTTTCTGTGTTTTCTTTGGATTAAATGTTAGAGTATCCACTGATAATCCTTTAGGAGTGTAGCATAGTTGCACTACTGCGAGGGCGCAGCGTTTCCATCTGTCTCTGTTCTGAGCTGAAAAGGAATCTCGACCGCTCCAGGTATCTTTGACCAATCAGAAGAGCCCCTGAGGCTCTAACCGTGATTGGCCGAGGGGCGTTTGTCGCACGTTCTTGTGGGAGGGGCTTAACTTGCGTGAGGGCGTGATGTCAGAGAAAACAGGACAGGATTGGCTGTGCTGGGTTTCAAATCGCCATCTTAGATGGGTCAAATCGCCATCTTGCTTAGGTAACCCTAAGCAAGATGGAGGAGATGCGGAATCCTGCCTACAGCACCTTTAAGAGTTCATGCTTGACAGGTGGGAACTGTTGACCATGCATCAGGTTCACCTGATCACTAATATAACAACCTTTAAATTTACACTTCGTCAAGAGTCGAGTGTTGAAGATACAGAGACTCTGTGGAGGAATCACACTGCTGACCTGGGTGATGAAGATGAGGACCAGTTTAACCTCCTTATGGTGGCCTTCAGCCTCCTCTGGACCCCTGCTGGGAATAAAGGCCCATTTCAGGATGACTGGACTGAAACAAAAAGAGGATGTTTTCCTGTGCGTCTACCTGCAGTTTAGCTGATGGTTCATTTGATGAAAGCATCTCAGTTGTATGTCTTTTCCTGGCCTGTCTTCTTCTTCCTGTCACCTCTGACCTCGACATGTACGACCTGTGTCCAACTACTGCCACCAAGTGTTCAACTAATGCAACAACAAAAGATATCTAAAGAAACTAAATGACCTGCCAACAATAAGGAAAAATGGCTCCGACAGACTCGAGCGCTGTGGTCAAGAGTTTCTTCAGTGTAAACAGAAAATACATTAACTTATTCCATTTAAAGAACCAATACAGTTTGCATGATGGAACCATGCTGAACACGAGCAGAAAACCAGAAACTACATCAGGAAATGTCCAAATATCCAATATTGTAAGTTAATATTTACATGAAGATAAAGAGAAGATAGAATCAGAGCGTGAGGAATTCCAACATGTTATAACAATAAACAACACATGGATTAGAGGAAACATTACGCAGAAATACTTAGAATCACACGAGATGTGACTCCTGAACTAATGTTTGACGCCTCTGCTCCAGATGAGGATGAGAGAGAAGCTGATTTTGCAAGCTTGAATCGCCGTCACATGGGTCTGATCAGTTTCATTGCATGTTTTAATCTGGCAGTTAAAGCATCACATTTATTAACTGACACCAGTTTCTCCCTGTGATTGATTTCTGTCTTGTTTCCTGTCCTTCTTCTAGGCCCTGTAATACTTAAAGTGAACACCAGGGGGCAGGCTTGCTCCACTTCCAGAGCTGATTCATGCTCTGCACTGGAGATCAGTTTCTCATCACCCAGCCAGGGTTTGTTCCTTTTCTTCAAGTCAAACCATAAAAAAAAAAAGTCTGAATTTCATTCTTTATTCTTCTTGATCTTCATTTCTTCTCTGAAAAATAAAACTTCACTCTGTGTGCAGAGAATAGATTTTGTCTTGATGGTGCAGGTACGCCTCGTTCTCAGTGTTCTCAGTGGTTTGATGTGCATCAGTGAAGAGATAAGATTTACATCTAAACCTTTCATAGTTAAAATGACTTGTTTCAATCCAGCTGATGCCTTATTTCCATATCATCACCACTTTGTTGGAAGTGTAGCTGCGATTGATCATGATAACGGTGTTTTCTCTTGAATTCTGAGATATTTTATACCAGACATGAGAAAATTACATACGCTCCATCAAATTTATTCCCAAACCACTGAATGAAATACTACTTTTACACTTAGCAGAAAAAGAAGTCATTTAACCACATTAGATTTTATCTTAATTGTGAAAACTCTGTTATATAAAGTACTAAATAACAAATTAGAGCAAAATTTCAGCCCCGCAGCCCAGTTCCATCTTGAATGGGTCTGACTAGTAAACCTGTAATGTAACCTTTACATTTCAACTTTCAAGTTCTTCTTTCTTGTGGCACAGCCAAAGAATGCCTGTGTTTTCAGCAAAAAGCAAACAAAATGAATACAATGTCATCATGAAACCAGTTTTAATAAAAAAAAAAAAAAAACCCTTCTGGTGCAAAATACAGTGAAATGTCATTAAAAAAAAAAACCCTGTTGCATTATGCATGTTTTTCCCAACTCGACCTGAGGAGACTCAACATCAGACATTGTGCACGACAGATCATTTTCACTTCTTTTTCCGTGGCGCATCAGGAAGCATCACACATGACTCAGCTGGATTCTGGTCAGGTGATCATCTTGGCTGATGGCACAAGTGTCTGACCATCGGAAAAGTGCTTTTGTTGTCATGTTTATACATAAATAGTCTTCTCTTCTTCCCTCTTATGTTAAAATTGTGGTTTATACTGTAACTTCATGCAGGAACATGTAGTTTAACACTCTATATAACTTCATTTGAAATTATTCATCCTTTTTCCAGGTAATTCAGGGTCAAGGATCTGATCCAGCCCACCCTGCTTCACAGTGATTCATTCAGTTTAAAATCTGATGAAACAAAACGTGTCCCGCTGCTTTCCTGCTTTTTCAAGTAAAAGCCGCCTGTCAGGCCTTTGAAAGGCCTCCTCTCTGAGAAGCTCGCTGCTTCTCCAGGCTGAATGTGCTCCGGTGAAGAGCTGCCCAGCAAACAGAGAGGGGTCACGGCCTCTCTCCGTCCTGACGTCAGGACTTCTGGCTCCCCTCCGCTCCATTTCTTTAGGCCCACCAGGACACTGGCGGTCTCGGGTTGCCAGGTTCAAATCAGTTAAAAGCCCCACGTCAGCCGTACCTTCCACCACTTCGCCGCTCCACAATGAAGTGGAAGCAGTTTAGAGCGAAGCCCCGAATGCTCACATTCGGGCGTTTCAGGGGGAACAAAAGACGGCCGCGCTCAACAGGAAGTGGAGGTGCTTTTCATGCAAATTGACTTCATGTTTCCCAACATTTCATGAAGAGGAATGAGCCTTAAAGGCAGCGACTTGAATATAGAAGAGCTTTAAATTGTCCTGCGAAGCTGCAGAGAGATTACTGAAGTGCTTTTATGCTTCTAGTTTTTTTTGTTTTTCTCATGAATTTCTGATCACTGAGAGCAACAATGATGTATAAAAAGTCACAAATGCTTGTTGAAGAGTTCCTGTATTACGAGTTTAAACTGTTGAAAGCTGCTGTCTCTCTGTCACCAGCCAGGACGAATTGAAGTGGCTTCTGTATTTTCCAGTCGGAGTTCATGAGGTTCAAGTTGGACTTTTAAAGCAGGGGTGTCAAACATAAGGCTCGTGGGCCAAAACGGGCCGCAGGAGCCTGGTACATGAAGGGACCAAGCAAATGGTTAGAAT
Organism: Salarias fasciatus; assembly: GCF_902148845.1. NCBI lineage: Eukaryota > Metazoa > Chordata > Actinopteri > Blenniiformes > Blenniidae > Salarias > Salarias fasciatus. The sequence goes on from NC_043751.1 coordinate 25,437,214, forward strand.
TTCAAAGAAAATACTGACGACTGACTTTAAAAAAAAAAAAAAAAATCCATCAAATATAATAACGTGACGTAACAATTACTTTTGAAAGAAACAGCAATGAAGTTAGAAGGATGACTGGAGAGCTTTCATGGCGCAACCAATGAATGAGACTGATTTGGAAAGAGCTGGCACAGATCCTGCAGTACAAACTTGTGTGTGTGTGTGTGTGTGTGTGTGTGTGTAATTTCTGGGGAGAGGAAGACACAAGAACAAGAGAAAAACAACAAAGGGAGATGAAGAGAGAGCGAGAGCCTGATTGGTAGAGTCTGAATGAGTTTCTACGGGGTTAAAGGCTGCTGAAAGCACATTTTCCACCTCATCCAGACAATGGAGAGCAGCGGCGAGCGGAACAGAGCCGCCTGTTGTCCTCCAGGCCTTTCTCTGCCGTAATAGCACTTCAGTATAGGAACACAAAACAACACAAGGTATGAATGCCGGCTGATTTTCTAACTGTGATTTCACAAAAAACAACGGGGAAAAAAAAAGACAGAAGTGCCAAATTTGTTGAAGTTGCATTGTATTTGCATTTATTTCTCCAATAGATATTCACATTCAGAGCAGTTTCACTACAGCAAAGAAACTATTTCGTCTCTACAGTCAAGGACAACAAAGGTATATTATAGAATAAAAAAAAGAAAAACCGGTTTTCTAAAAAGGAAGTGGCATGATGCATTGTATCAGGGCCATCCAAAAATATGTGCTATTTAAGGGAAATAAACCTCTGCCACAGTGATGAAGGGTTAAATAACACTTCAAATCAAGATTTATACTTAAAGGAAGGTAACACTTGAGGGGAAATGGATGTTGCTGATTCTCTCATGTTGATTTGTCACTTTCAAAAAAATGTTCTTCCTCTCAAAGCAACAACAAAAAAAAAAAAAAATCAAAAAAAGGAGTTTATACTTTTAAGGATACGATTCACAACAATCGTTTCATAGAGAGATTGACTGGCCTGATTGTGTGCAGCACACAGCGTCTGGCAGGGGCGTCAAACACATTTTAGCCCAACGTCATCTTGATTGATCAGGGCCGGTAAAACAATGATAATAACCTTAACCTTTTAAGTTTTCTTTGTTGTGGTAGCAGAGTATACATCAAGAAAATGTGGATATTTCCATAAAACCAAAAAAATAACCACAGAAAATGGCACCAGTCATAATATAGAGCCAATCTGAATGAAACTTCCTCGTGCAAAATGCAGTGAAATGTCCTTATTATGCACGCATTATGCACAAAGTCACTCAGTGTTGCTGTGCTGTTCACAACTATTAAGAAATAATCTGTTTTCTTTGAAATGTTTCACGTTGTCTTGGTAGTTTGGCTGGATCAGAGCCTCTTGTGGGCGAGCTTGGTGTTTGACACCCCTGGATTCATGGAAATCAACATTAGGAAGAGAAGATGTAAACTCCTGAAACAAGCTCATACTGATGTCGGTGGGCTGTCAGTTTGAATAAATAGGAAGAACTGATATAAAGTACTGATAGGGAGGATTCATCTCAACGGACACCATCCGCCATGCACGCGTGAAGAGACACGAACTCTACAGTCAACCTGCTGCAAGAGCACACGTTTCAAAAATATATATATACTAGGAAGAAACAAAGCAAGCTTTCATTGAAAAAAAATAAAAAGTGACAACTTTGGCGGTCCAGTGGAGCCACTGACCGTCCAGCGACTGGTTCCAGCCTGAGGCGGAAACACTGCGACCTCCCAGAGCGCGCTCAGGTCCCTTTGTCCTCGGGACAACGGGGCCGTTGACAGGCCCAGGTAAAGTGATGCGCCTGCTGGCCCCGCCATCTGCGGGGGGGATTGGATGGTGGCTCAAACGCTGGATGGAAACACAGCCTTCCCCTTTGTGTCATATTTCACCTTCTAACCTAATTCCAGCGACGATATCGCTTCAACAATAACCTCCTCCGAAAGCAATCCTGCACCGCGGAGCCGGGGAGCGGCCGTCTGACACACGAGAGGCCTCCGATACCAACCAACTCATCTCACTTCAATTATTCCATCTGGTCTGACGCTTTGGCTATTTGTGCCCGAGTCAAATGAAAGTAGAAGCGTCATGTAAATGTCGAAACACATTTTAGTTCACGAAAAACAGCCGAATTTAATTTAATTTAAATTCAAACTTTAAACATAAAGCCGATTCTGTGCAAACGAGGCTTCAGCTCAAGTGTCAGTGTTGTGTTCTATCCGCCACTTTTAAGAAATCTGTTTATAAAAAAAAAAAAATCAATGTTTTCTTTGACAATTTGCATGTTGGGCCAGATTGCAGTCTCTTGAGGGCCACCTTTGGTCCACAGGCCATATGGTTGACACACATGATGCAAAGAAACGCTCAAACCTGAACTCCCTCTGAACAAAAGTCAGGAAGCTCTATCTGGCGGAGGACAAAGAAAGCAGCGCTTACATAAAGTGCCCACGTTATCCGGGTGAGTAAGACGGCTTGACTCAGCCGACAGCGCCCGGCTCCGGGCAGCACGCCGGACCGGGCCGAGTCAGCCCGGACCTCTACCTGCCGTCCGCTCAACTCCCATTTAAGATCCTGCCTGCGTTCAAGCGCCGAGCCGAGGAGAGCTGGGGGAGGGAGGGAGTCCTCTCCTCTGCCGAGCCGGGAGGGCAAATTAAAACACAGAGCGGAGGACGGGCGGTCACGCAGCCGGGCCCCCGAAACTGACAAAGCAGAAATATTGTGCTGACAAGCAAACCGACGGCCCAGAAGGAAACTGAGGAACTATCTGACAAAGCATTAGTCGAGAATAGCCACTTGGACTGAGCGTCTTTCTTGGTCGCGGCGGCGGCGCGGCGGCGGCGGTCTGCCCGCAGACCCGTCATGGTGGCTCCTGATGCACAAACACACTTTCACGTGTGCGTGGAGCTGTTGTTTTATGCGTGTGTGTGCATGTAGGTGTGTCACTGGCAGCTTTTAAGGGACAGCGAGTCGGAAGATAAAACCCACAACACCGGTTTGTTTCTTTCCCATGCCTGCTGTTTAACCAACAGTATGCAATGCTTACAGCTTAACGCCTGCTTTAAACTCACTACAGGCAAAGTTTGTTCCTTTTTCCTTTTTCGGGAGTTTAAAATAAATAATACTTTTAATCTGCTGACATTTAGAGTCAGACTGACGATCTCTCAGGGGTCACATAAAAGCCACTTTCATCGTGAGTTGTAAAATATTGCCACAACAGACGCTGAATTGATCACTTTAAAGCTTTTCTTTGTTGTGTTGCAGGGCCGGATTGGAGCCTCTTGGGGGCCAGTTTTGGCCCACAGGGCCTTACGTTTGACACCCCTGCTTTACGTGAACAGTTGATCATGAGGATTCAGGTCTGACGATACAACAAGCTACAGCCTTAAAACAAAAAGTGATTAAGAGCATCGTGACAACGACCAGGAGGGCGTCGACTCCGTAAAATCTGTCGCTTCACAGCATCTCTGGCCTTAAGCTCCTTCTGACTTGAGTCCACACACATTCATTCAGTAAGACGAAGCTATAACACGCTCACACTCACATGTGCACAATACATGCTTGAACTGAAGACAGTTACAGTATAGTTCTTAAATACTCTGTAAGACACTTCTTTTCCCAACAAAAATAAATGAAAGGTAAAAAAAAAAAAAAAAAAAAACAGAGGGGAGGTGTAGGAGATGAAGGAGTAAATATCAGCCGACCTGTCGGGGATTAGCCCGGCTGGACTCTGCAGGATTAAATCCGATGTCCTGTGAGAGGGGAATTATTGGGAATAATGGGATAACTGTTCCCTCACATGAGAAGCCAGCTCCCTCATCGTCCGTTCTCTGTGTTTTCCTCGCGGCCGGGCCGCCCCGGGGCGACGTGGGGGTTTGTGTGCGTGTCGTTACAAGTGAGTGAAAGTCTTCTGAGGCCCACAAAAACAACGAGCAGCCCGTAACGCAGCCCTTTCCCTGCAATCTCCGCGAGACAGACTCCGGCCAAAGGCAGCGTGAGTCGGCCGATCGAGCCCAGCAACAGGATCCCTGTGAACTTTTCCTAATAACTAAACCAGCGGGAAGTGCGAGTGTCAGGTGTGCCTGTGTGTTGACACTTGCACCAATGCTCCTCAAAAAAACAAAAAAGAAAAAAAGAAAACCTCCTGGTAAGAAAGAACTGACAGTGCTCTCTGGAGCATCGTCTCCTGTGAGAACAACTTTTACTGAGCCTTCTTTGTCGCAGCAGGACGTCAGACCTCACTCCCACCTCTCCTAATATAGATATTTGATCGTCAAAGCTGAAATACACATTCTTTTTTTTTTTTTTTTTTTTTTTTTGCAGTCGGGCCACTTTCCATTCCCGCCTTCACATCGCGCCGGCTCGTTTTTGTCTCCCTCCTCCTTCCTGTGTCTTGCTGGTTAGGAAAACAACATTTAAACTGGTTCACAGACACTGGGGCTGGGAGATTAAATAGCGGGGTGAACAAAGGCAGTGTGGTTTCTGTGAGTGAAATGGAAAAGACAGCTGATAACAGAACCGGCGAGGATACGATCCTGACTGAGAGAATAGCACCCTTAATTCAGGGGAACACACATCAAAACAACAAAATGAACAAAAAAAAAAATCAAACAGCATACACTCCCTTTAAAAACCAGGTCACTGGCAACAACACGGAGGAGCAAAATAAAAGGGTGGATTGTGTTACTGTTTGGATGTCAGTGTGTGAAAAGACTGAAATCGAGGTAAGAGTGTTAATCTAACAAATAAAGACACACATTCACACTCACACACGCTCACACACTCACATACACACCATAAAATTGTCAAGTGACATGCTCCCATCAAATTAAAATGGTTAAAAGTAAAGTAATACTCAAAATAGGTTAATATTACTACTCCTGTTGTCATGGTAACTCGGTAGAGAGACAGCCGCTCAGGGTCTGAAGGAGGCAGGTAGGACTGAAGATAATACCACAAAGTCTTCACGCTGAGAAGACATGTAAGACTACCATACTAGTGGGACACCAGGGCGACAACCACGGACGGACTGTGGGGGAACAGTCGCCATGGTAACAGCGGCGTGAGGGCGCCACACTGAGATGAAGGCCGGGGGTCGGGGATCTGGCAGTGTGATGTGTCCACGATCGCTGGGGGTCAAAGCGAGGGGAGCCGCCGCCTCCGTGGCGCCCGCTCATGTTCTCTTCTTCCTGGCCACCTCCACGTCCTGGCACTCCACGGCCGACAGCGCGATCAGCATCTGCGCCGCGTAGTAGGTGGCCATGATGATCGCTCGCGAGTGGGGCACGGGGAAGCAGAACTTGTTGACGGCGATGGTGAGGTCGGACACCATGAAGAGGACGGCGCCCAGGCAGGCGGACAGCTTGGTCCAGGTCCACAGGTCGTTGGCCAGCTGCAGGCCGGCGATGGCCCTCCAGCCCATGAAGCCGATCAGGCCGATGTAGACCGCCACCAGGTAGGTGAAGGGCCCCGACAGGTAGGGGTACAGCAGCAGGTAGCTCAGGGACGACACGCCGGCGATGACCAGGCCCGCTCGCATGTTAAGGGGCTTCATCCCGAAGGCCGACGAGTAGAGGATGTGAGTGATGGCGAACATCAGGAGTCCTGCGGGACGTTATATGGAGGGCGTGAATATTATCAGACACACAGCTTATCAATAACAACAGCTGGAAGCAGTTTACTTATCTATCCAACAGACAAGAGTCACCGCTCCCTAAACGCTCTGACATGTGGCTGCCCACCAGCTTAGTCAAAAACAAGAAAACACCTGGACCCCCCACTGAAAGGACCCGGACTGGATGCGAACCCAGACCCAGTTCTCTTCGCTCCTCACCGTGGACGAAGTAGCCCTGCTCCTGCCAGATGAGGAAGGCGTCTCCCAGCGCCGAGAAGATGAGGCCGGCCAGGATCTTGCGAGCGCTGGAGTGGGCGCCGAGGAAGCTGAAGCCGTGGGCCAGGAGGAAGACCCACAGGCAGAAGATGGGCAGACACTTGATGAGGGCGCTGAACCACGACGGGCTGGAGGTGGGCAGCCACAGCACGAAGTACACGCAGGTCGCCTTGAAGAACGGCACCAGCTTCGGGCCCTCGCTCTTCACCTGGAGGCAGATTCAAAGGCGACTTTACAGACTGCACGATACTTAAAACCAGTATTGTCGAGTCTTAATTATTTCCTCTCATGTTCGGTGATTTTGTTTGCTGATTACTGATCCTCATTTATTCAAACCGTCTTCAATCGAATACAGGAAACGCAGTCAGACACAGCAGTCAGCCCTGTATGTGATGAACCAAACATATTATTGATTAGCGTGCGCCGCGGAGGCAGAAAGCGGGAACAGGCTGCAGGCGCTGATTTGCGTGCTCATTAGTTTCTCCCCAGCAGGCAGGCACATGTCCTGTGGCTGAAGTCAGACTTTGTGGAAGCAGCAAGTCGAATGGGGAACATGAAAACCCCGTCTCACACTCTTGGCCTGACTCCAAGTAACCTTTCTCGATTTCCTCCTTTTCATCCTACTTGAGTTCGTACTCTCGCCTCCTTTGGTATCCGCTGTTTTTGAGAACTGCGAGTCCCGTTCGGGGCCGGAGTTCTCTTTTGTAACAGCGTGAACAAGTCATATTTCATTCTGTCCAAATAGAGGAGGCCCAACGGGGTCGCCGGAGGAGAGAAGGGTTTCACAACGCCTCCTGAACGACCACCCACCGACCGTTCTGAGAATCGCTCACATGGCAGCGGACTCGGGGCAGGAACAGACGAAGACGTGGGGAAAGTGAGCGAGGGTTCACTGAATCTAAGGTCACTGGTGGAAAGATGTTTGAGTGGGAGATAGAGGATGAGGATGAGGAGGAGGGGGACGAGTAGAGGCAGGTTACCCAAATCACCTTAGTACATGCCAAAAAAACTGCAATACAGAGGGAAACACATTTTACTTCAGGGGCCACATGCAGGACAGTTTCATCTTCAGCAGGCTGGACTAGTAAACTAGAGTCATAACAACCCTAAAATTTAAACTTTAAAAAGCACAGATGAAGAAAATGTCTATATTTTTGCATAAAAACAAACAATTACTGTCAAAAAGGACTCCAGTCTCAACGTACACCCAATTTTAATGAAACCCTCTGCTTTAAAATGCAGTGAAATGTCAAAACAAAACAAAAAAATCCTTCTCCGACAGCATTGCATTATGGGTGTCTTTACAAGCTCCTCAGAAAAGTTCAAAGAAATGTGCTTTCCCTTCAAAAGTTGTCTCGTAATCCTTTTCTGCAAGAGGTGAAAAGATGGAGTGGAAACGCTCCAAGAAGGAAAGAAAGACAGAAGGAGGGATGATGATATTTAGAAGTGGACAGAAGGAGAGGGGTAGGAGGAGGAGGAGGAGGAGGAGGAGGAGGAGGGAGGTGGGTGAGGCGCCTGATTGCACAAGAACTTAATAAACGACTCGACCAAATTACAGTGCAGAATCAAAGTGCGATGTGTGAGTGACCTCCGACCTGCGCCGCCCCACCTGATACCAGCATCCGCAGGAAAACAAGAGCAAAGTGACCCAAACGGTCACGACTCGGCCAGTGGCGTGTTTAAACTCAGAGAAGCTCAATGGAGGCTGAGACAATACAGCAAGTCCAGGTTCTCCCACAGTGATGTGTGTTTAAAACATTTCTCGTGTGTGTGTGTGTGTGTGTGTGTGTGTGTGTGTGTGTGTGTGTGTGTGTGTGTGTGGTTTCCTACTCACTTCATCTGAGGGTCATCTGTGTTCAAGCTCCAACAGCAAAATGTGGAATAACGAGTTTTCTATCAGACCATCTAATCAAGCAGGTAACGCGTGCTTAAAAACCTTTTACGTTCAGATTATGTATCCATTTCAGATTTTATCGGCCTCTTCCAGGTATGAAAGGAATTTTTTCAGCGCCCCAAAGCCACCGATGAGTGTATGATGGGAACGAACGGCCTCCTCTCCACCTCATGAGTTTATCGGACTTGTTCAAGCCAAACAGGAGAGGAGAACCCTGGCAGCTCTCCCAGAGCAGCCGATACCAAAACTCCGGTCAGAAGAGAAGCTGAGCATCTTTCTATTGTGCTGCTGGGATCTGGGATGGCTCACATTACGGCCACGACACATATAGACTCTGTGATCGAATCAGGAGCAGGGACGACGGACTGGAAGCTGACGTTCAATGAGGATGAGTCACTTCGATTGTTGTGGATCTTCAGTCTAATGAGGCAGTCAGAGAGACTCCAGGAAGGAAGGATTCCCAGAACCTCCGGTCGAACTCAGAGGCGTCAGACACACTCTTAGGCCTCGTTTACACCGCAACGTTTTCAAGAAGAGCAGCAGCATCCCTGAGGCCCCAGCTTCAGGTCTCAGTGTCGTGTTGTGTCCTCTACCGGCTTACCGTTCAGCCGGATGAACTGAGCTCCGCTGGCTTAGAATGATGATACTGTCTGACATTAGAAGATTAAATTTTCTACCAACCCTCCTGTAATCCCATTAACTGAAATGTGATTGCAACAAATCGTTCCATCCAACCAAAGTAAACACAACTGCTGGTTGAATTTCATAAATTGCTCTACTGTAGTCTCTATTGTTTCATTTATCTGAGGGTCGGAGGACGGAGGTTGGATGGCGTCGTGCCGAGCATCATGTAGTCAACTCATCTTCATTGAGTCTTTAGTTTGTATCAGTGTTGGCAGGGATGTGAGTGATGGCTGCTGGTTCTGTGTGACAGACAGACAGCTATACGGAGAGAATACGGTCTAATGAAATGAATCATTCTGTTATCATGCAGCATCTGACTGCCTGAACGACCACATCGTAAAAAAGAGGCCGCATGCAAATGTGCAGCAGCCACACAGCTGACTGGGTGCAGCCGCCTGTCCCATTTAATGAGAATAAAGTTAATGATTGACTGTTCCACACGGTCACTGACGCGCTGCTGGAGTCAACAACACGCTGGACTGAGTCCCGTTCCTACAGCGATCTGGACGTCAGACTCCATGAAGTCATTCAGGAAATTATATTATTCTTGGTTTACCCCATTTATACAACAGTGTGTTAAGGGGATTTCGTTACGTTTTCACAAAAACGGTGCTTGAAGCCACTGGAAACACTGTGTGTTTTCAACACAAAAACAACCAACAGCCTCAGTTCGTGGATCAACATGAACACTTCGTTTTCAATATGCTGCCATGTAAATGAGAACGTTTTCAGAGACGAGAATGCCAAAAAAACGAAGTACTGTCACTTGAGACGTTGTTGTGGAAACGGCATCTCATTAAAACAACTATTCAACAAGATGCTGGAGTAATTAAAGAAAAAAATGCAAAGAGAAGATCCTCACTGATCGTATATTTCTGAATATAGGCGACTTTTCTTAACCCGCGCTCTGAACTGTCAACCAGGAAGAAACAAACAGCTGTTAACAGAAACACAGACACACACATACACACACACACACACACACACACAAAGCAGCTCCAGTGGATGGAAGGAGCTAAGAGTCACTGAGCCGGGATGACATCTAATCAACCATTCTGGGTCAGACACTTGCAGCATTAGAAACATGAGACAAGGAAATATTTAAAGAGGCGTAAACTCTTGCGTACTGAGCCTGCCAGCTGGAAACTGTAACATAAGTACAGTCCTGGCAGCCGCCGCTGGCATGTGAGTCATATGACAATATCCCGCCGACGTAACGCCACACAACACCGTTTCCTTCCTTCTAACAGCTGCAGCAACAAGACTGGAGGTCATTCGCAGATCAGCACGGCGATGAAGAGGTAACGTAACAAGAAAAATAACACTGTGGAAAAGAATGTATTAACTATTGGAAAAAGTTATAAAACATGGCTTGTCTCTATAATTTTGATGCATTTATTCAAAAAAGGCACAGGTGATGGTGTTCATCAAATTCTAGTTTAATTTTTAAATACAACTTATATGTGTGTAGAGGCTCTGCGTGATTTTTTTCGTCTGATGATGAGGATTAAATTTCTCTAAATATCAAGTTCAGCAAAGAAAATCTATATCTATTCATTGATTAATTTTTCCTTTTTTTGTTTCACGGCGAAACACCAAATCTATAAGATAACTAGACAGCCAATAATATCAAAATGGTCTACAATGTGAAAAATGTGACCATTTTTCATGAAATAAAGCCAGTGATAATAGTAACTTTCATTTGACGGAGGATTTCCCAGTGACATCCTGAGGGCCGGTCAAGCAGATCAGAGGGGCCGCATGTGGGCCACAGGCCTTATGATGCCCACGTCTGATCTTACACGTCAGTGGCAGGAGTGGTGAAAATACGATCTCTGGTCAGCTATACTGGTTAACACCACTGTCATTACAAAGGTACTCAATTAAGTTTAAAGTACTTTACTTCTAAAATTCTTTTGAGTTGAACTGTTTTATTCTATTATTACCGTTATATTAGTGAACAGTTTAATTCACCTGAGTAAAATATACTAAAATATATACTTTCAATGTAAGATGGAGGATATAAAAATAACAACATGATAATTTATATTTTTCATATTTGGCTACCAAAAAAAAACACAATAAAATGGCTTAAATAGTCATCCAGATCACAGTGATGTTCAGCAACAAAATTTAAATGCAGTTTAGCAGATTACCTGGTTTTACATCAAGTTGTACATCATAAATAAAAATATCTTTTTAAAAAAGATGCATGAAAACACAACCAGCCAAACGTATTACTGCAGACGGACGACACGACTGTTAATCTAAACTAGACTATTTGAAGAAAAACTCAAGCAACCACAGCAAAAACATGCAAACTCAGAAAATCCCCGAAGCTTTAACAGAAGATATTTTCAACACCGCACCACTGACAGTGTTAAAATGCTGTTACTATCATAGATCTGAAACACACCGCTATGATGATTACCTAAAGATTTCTGCTGATTATATTGTTCTAGATTCTTAATGTTAACACATTCGCTACTGTTTGTTTGTTTTCCTTAAGGTTAAAAAGAGTGACTTTCCATTTACTGACATTTACAGTTTGAGCTGGTGGTGTTTCTCCCTCTCCCTTCCTGCAGGATCTGACAGTGGAACTGGAGGTTTGTGGTTTGAGCCTTCTGCTTCCATCCATCTGCAGTGAGCGGATTTATGCCCTCTCCACTGTCGGTCTGTCTGTCCTCTCCTTTTCTCTCTCTCTATCACCTGCGACGGTCTTCTGATTCTGGGTCTGCAGCTTTCTTCCTGTTAAGATGGATCTTTTATTTTCTACCGTCTCTTCTGCTTGCTGACGTGGAATTGTAGGTTTTTCTCTGCGCAAGTGCCTTCAAAGGACTGTGTTGTGTTTGGCGCTATGGAAATAAAACTGACTTTAATTAAAGAATGACCTCTACTCTGTTGTTTTTGTTTTTTTCACCGGAATACTTGAGGCCTCGGTTTAATAAAAGGCCAGCAAACCCAGGACCTCCGCAGCATCCTCATCACTGAGGCGACTCCACTGTCTGGCAGACATTCTTGCACACAGGCTCCTCTCTCTCTCTCACACACACACACACACACACACACATACACACACACTAAACACACACTGCCTGCACAGCAGGGTTCACTCCAGGCCAAGTTACACCATCCTCCTTGCAAATGGGCTAACATTTCATAGCTGCTCTGTCAAAGTAAGAAGATGCTCAGGCGGCTTCAATTATTCATGTCACCTTGTGAGCTCATCTCGTTATTACAGTCAAAACAGTCAGATTCGATGGACTCAAACAGCTGAGTCTCTGTAAAGCAGAAAGGAGATGAAAGGGAGAACTGCTCGGCGCATGCGTTACCGGAGGAGACAGGAAAGGGGGAAAAAAACTAGACAAAAAAAGGTCGTCACATGACCGCTTTTTTCTTTTTGTGCCTTTGGAAATGTGTGGAAGCGTCCCTGAGTACAGTGGGATGTGGCGCCGCTGTGCCCAAAAAAAAAAAAAACAAAAAAAAAAAAAGGAAGAAAGAAAGTTGATTTTATGAGCGTGAAAAGCGCACAGACAGGCAGAAATCACCAGAGAATGAAACAACCGGGAGTCTACACGTTCTGAATGTAATTAAATAACCACCGGGAGACCGAGCCGGCCTTCGGGGACTGAATGCGACAAGCTGAGGATGATTCAGTCGCCCTCGGCGCCTCGTTGAATCAATAAATCACGCTGCGGAGGGTTTGTTTTTTTTAATCTCGCCTTCATGTCGCTCGCGCCGCCATCCTCGCCTCGGTTCGATACTCACCACCGTGACCGGAGAAACCATTTCTCACGCGCTGGAGTCGGTGTCGGTGAGAAAAGGTGGACGCTTGAGTCTGGCTGCTCTTGTTTATGTTGAAGTGAGAAGGGATGCCGATTGTTTTTGTCCTCGATCCGGTGGGCGGGGCCGGCGGACGCAACGTGGGCTGGTCCCTCACTGCTACCCAATGGGAGAGGAGGATGGCAGCGAGGGGGCGGGACTAAGCACCCAGACTCGCCCTGATAGGTGGAGCCCCTGTGCTGTTTACATATCGGAGCAGATGGCCTTTATTTACATTCTACAGAAATGGAGCTGATCGAGCTCAGCTTTTCCTGAGCTTCGACATTTCAGTACGCCGCAAGAGACGCACAAATACCTGGAAATGTTGAACTAATCAACTCGGAAATGTCGGTTATTGTCCACAGGGAGGTTCCACTCGTCTCAGACAGTAATAACAAGGAGAAAATATCTGAATAATATTAGGCAATTCACAGTGCTTTACGAGAAAATGCATTAAAACAAAGACATTACAGAAGAGACTAAATCAAGTATAAAGAAAATCATTAAGATAAAAGAAATGAAATTAGTAAAAATAAATAAACAAAATTCATTGTTTATGTAGGGACTAGGCAGATAAGAGTTACCTAAAGCCTGATTTAAAAGAAGACAAGCAATGTGAGCAGTCTTCAGGTCTTCAGGAAAGAGATGGACTGACATGTTGAAACTTGATTGGCACAAAATGACCCCCAAAGAGGTTATTAATGGAAACCTTTGATGTCAAACTGATTTCAGTTCAGGGGTTCCATCCAGCCCAGTGTCATCCTGAGGAGGCTGTGACCGGTTAAAACAGAGCCAAAAAACGCTTTTAATTGAAATCTGAAAGCTTTACTTTGCTGTGTTACAGAGTATACAAGATGAAAATGTCTATACTTTCACCAAACTGAAAAATAACAATTGATTATGATTTCAATCTGATCATGATGCCAATTTCAATGATGTTAAACAGTGAAATGCCAAAAAACTTCTCCTGTAGCTGTTACATTCTGCATGTTTTTACAAGCTCACCCTGACAGCATGGCTTTGTGGCTCATTTGCGAATTTTCATAGCAGCATCACTGACATCTGAGCTTGCGTCTCAGCGTTGTGTTGTGTCTGCTGCTCTTAAGAAATGTGACTTGAAAAAAAAAAAATCAGTTCTCTTTGAAATTTTTACAAATTAATTGATAGTTGGACCAACCAGATTGAAGCTCCCTGTGGGCCAGTTGTGGCCCACAGGCCTTATGTTTGACTCCTCAGCACTATGCTATTGCCCTAATAGAGGGCCTAAAATTCAAGCAACTTGAAAAAACAGTCTGCACAATGCGTGCTTGGGAATAACAACCTCAAATCTAGCTGATGTTGGCTTGCGACTGGTTTTTTTGCAGATGATTACAATGTAGGCATCAATCAGCAAATATCCACACAGCTGCAGAACCTCACACTGTGGCTATGTGAGCAGATCTACAGCCCAAGCTGGAGGGAAACAGCTTCAGTCTCGGCTCACAACACAGTTCTAGAGCATTCTGGATGTCCTCAGCAACAGTGCCACCATGTGGTCTGATGCTGTCACAGCTGCTGAGTTGAGAAGCTGTGAAATGAGCAGGGCTGCCAGATGAGCTGCTTTAAAACGTTTCGGAGGGAAAAAGTCACTGGCCCAAGGTGTGTGTCGTCTGTGTTTCACCTTTAAACTTTATTTTTGGCATTTTTCCAAAAACAAACACGAATAAAAATGTCTACAATCTGAACATAAAGCCAATTTTAATGAAAACCTCTGGTCCAAAATACAGTGAAATGCTCAAAAAACATGTTAGGACAAACTCCCCCTGACACCATCACCGATATCTCAGCTCGGGTCTCTGTTGGGTATGCTACTCTAAAGAAACGTATTTGGAAAAAATTTGCTTGTACTGTTTGAATTGTTATCCATTACTAAATTGCACTGCAGATCCGTTTGCTTGATGCACACCAGTTATAGTAACTGGAACAGCTCACTCGAGCGTCCGTTGACACAAGTGTTACAATTCAGGAAATCTGACTCTTGAAATCGCAGAAAACACTCAAAAATTAAGGACTAATTCCTGTCAACCAATGGCAAGAAAAGATTTTATTGATTCTCAAGGACAACCTAAAGTCATATTATCTGCTACATTTGTAGTAGAACTTATGAATTGTAGATATCATTAAAGATTGTCATATTTAAGACTTAAAACAATTAAATAAAATCCTTTGATGCATTTTTTTTCCTCCCAGTAATTAAGTTGAAGATAAATACACAAACCAAACTGCAGTGTTGTCCTGTACGATTCTTTACAGTCCGTTTTGTTTGGAAAAAATACGAGTATGTAACAAATTCCACTCGAAAATAGCTCATTACTATGGTTTAATGTATGGTCCAAAAAAGTAACTCCTGTTTAAAGATGACTGCTTTAAGACCTGTAACCACGATGGAAATAAATAACAGGAGATGGGCTTGATGAGGTTAAAAAAATCTAAATCATTAGTGCATATTCTGTTTTTCTCTTGGATAAATCTTCTCGAGTCTCTCTGGGATTTAAAACAAAAAAAAAAAAAAAAAAAAAAAAAAAAAAGCAGCAAGAGAGCAGCAGGACACCGCCACTGGTCTGTCAGTGGTTCAAGAGCCAAGTCTCTGTCCGTCTTTAATTTACTGATTTCATGTGAAGGCTGAAGAAGCTTCAGGTTTTTCTCCTCTTGGCGTCACTCCTCTTCAGCTCTTCCAGCTCTCTCTTCTCCTCCTCCAAGTCCTCCTGCACTGCCATCCGCAGGCTGAACACAGAAAAGCGGCATCATGAGAAAAGAAATCACCCATAATTCAATGGCGGCGGAGCGTTTTTCTGTTTTCATACCTCCTAGCTTCTTCTTTCTGCATGTCCTTCCAGCTGCTCTCCATGAATTTAAGTGCATAGTCGCTCTCATCTTGGTATCTGAGGAGGCAGAATCATTAGTGGAACGTTCCGGCGTTGTCACGACGCCGGGTATCAGGGCAACACTCACTTGTTGCGATCGTAGCCAAAGATTTCCCTGATGTGCTTTGAGATTTCGTCCTGGTCTTCGCCTTCGTCGTCGATAAAGTCGTCCATTTCTGAGTCGTACTCCTCCTCGTCCTCATACTTCCTCTTGTAGGCCGATGTGATGGGCGGCAACATCGGTACTGGACGAAAAGAAGTTATTCAAAGTTTAGTGGTGCAGATCAGAGGCGTCAAACATACGGCTGCCATGAGGTGATCTGAAGGGGTTTATGAAGAGTGATGGACGGAGCGTCACTAACGGGCCTTGAAAGCATCTTCTGGACTGTGGGAGGATCAAACTGGGTTGTATCAGGTCAAGATCAATTTGACACCCGTGAAATGTGCTTGTTGTTTGACCCAAAACCTGTATAGTTAGGGACGTTCTGAATGGATCCGTGGATATCAGTAATGGCGATTTTTGGTTGATCAGGTATCAATAAATCCAGTGATTTTTTTTTTCTTTTAAAATAGCTGTGTTTCTTGAAAGTGACGAATAGTAACAATGCTGTAAGCAACATTAGCAATGCAGCTAAGGTGAGCACCTGTCCCGCTGAGATCGCCTCCCGTACAGTGATGCTGGAGTATGAATGGATCTAAGCTAACAGCTGACTGACGGTCAGTGCGTCAGGTGGTCAGTAAATCCAGTGGCTAACATGTCAGCAGTCTGGAAGTATTTTAAGACAGACAACAAAAACAGTTCAACAATATTTTCACAGCCACAATCTGAAGCACTGGGAGCACGACTGATTTGATAAGTGGATCAGAGATCAGCGGACTGGATCGGAGTCTCCTGCAGGCCAGTTTTGGCCCCCAACACCCCTGACCTACATCGTAAAATAATCCATGAAATCTCAAACTGTGAATCTGTTAAATCTTGTTCGTGTTTCATTGGGAGTAAAACTACAGTCCTGACAGAAACACCCAATGCCTCCATGCCCTCTGATAACGTCTTGATGTCTCTTTTTCATTGATTCCTACCTGGTGGTCTGTTCATCCCGGGTCTGGGTACCATCCCGGGTCTTGGTGGCATCCCTGGTCTCGGTGGCATTCCCGGTCTGGGCTGCATCCCCGGTCTGGGCTGCATCCCGGGTCTGGGCTGCATCCCGGGTCTGGGCTGCATCCCCGGTCTGGGCTGCATTCCTGGTCTGGGCTGCATCCCCGGTCTGGGCTGCATCCCCGGTCTGGGCTGCATCCCCGGTCTGGGTGGCTCTCCCGGTCGAGACGGACCTCCGGGTCTCGGTCCACCCACGTTCTTGGACGAAATGGTCTCGGACACAACAGTGCATTTGGGTCTTCCAGGTCCAGACCCGGTGCTGCTACCCGGCCGTCCCGATCCTGCCAATCCGCTACTGGGCCGGCCCGGTCCCACTCCTTGAGGTCGCGATCCACTACCTCCGGGCTGCCCGTGCAGACCCACTCCTTTGGGCTTGGTCTGTGGCACAGCTCCGGGTTTTGCTTGAGGACTGCCTCCTGGCCTCGCCTGAGGCTGGCCTCCTGGCCTCGGTGGGCCGCCCAACGCAGGTCTCGGATTACCGCTTGATTTCAAGGCAGCGTTCGCTCCAGGCCGTAGTGGTTCTCCCTTTCCAGTCTTAGATCCTCCCACTGTCTGCCCTAGCTTGGAGGAGCCAGCCGGACTTGGCCGGGCCTGCTGGGAGCTCCCATGTTGAGACTTCTGGCCGCTGCCGGCGGGACCAGAATTCTTCGTTGGAGGAATTCCTGAAGCTTTCTTGGAGAGCAAAGACGAGCTTTCCTTTCTTGAGCTAAGGTCACTTGAGGTGCTGGGTCTGTGGTTCAATGAGGGCTTCATGCCGACTTGTTTGGTCGGCACCTGAGATGATGTGGCTTTCGTAGGAACTTTCATGTTTGTGGCCCCAGAGGAACTTGGCACGCCAGTCTTCGATTTGTCTCGATCGCTGTGAGACTTCTTGATTTTCTCTCTTTCTCTGTCATTAACAGAGGACTTGGAAAAGGTTTTATCGTTCGACTGAGCTGGATGAGACTTCTTTACTGAACTATTCGATAGACCTGTTCGTTCGGCTGAACTCTTCTGTGGTTTGATGTTCCTCTGCTCCTTCTCTAAAGTGCTTTTTTTGACCAAACCGGAGCTGGACTGAGATTTGCTGTCTCTCTCTCTCTCGTACTTGGAGTCCTTGTCTTTATCTGGCCTCTTAGCCTTGCGCTCCAGCTCCAGTTCCCTGATCTCATCAGCCGTGCGAAGCCTCTCCTCCTTTTTCACCTTCTTGGTTTTGAGTTCAACAGGCTCAAACTGCTTCTTCTCAGCCAATTTGAGTAAATCAGCAAAGTTCAAAGGTGGCGGAGCAGGTCCGCTGTTTTTTTTAGAGGAGGGCTTGCTGCTGCTGCTGCTGCTGCTGCCACCGCCGACGGGTCTTCCTGCTTTCAGCGGTGCTGGCTCTTGCTCCGACTCTGAATCTGTCTGTTCATACTCGTAATTATCCTCGTCATCCTCCGGGTCGATTGCGTCATTCCTGAATCTTTCGTCGTTGGCATTACTCTGCTGCATTTCTTGTTTCGTTCTCCTCTTCTTGGGAGTTTCCACCACTGGGATGCCGTTGTAGCCGTGGAAGTTGTCCTTGGTTCTGGACGCCATGGCGCGTGCTTTACGGTCCGATTTTAACTCAACCCTCTTGGCCAAGAGATCATCTTTTTGTTTCTTCATTTCCATTTCTGAAACAAATTAAAGTATTTTCAGTTTCCTGTCAGTATTAACTGATTACAGTAGCTGTGATATCGTGTTAAAATATATAATGAGGGCTGGTTCAGGCCAGCCTGGGATACTTTGTAGAGAAGCCGCTGTAGTTTTAGACTCCTGGCAGACCTACACTGAGCTTCTTTCCTTTGTCATTCACCGTGTTTCACTGTTACACGTCACTGATATCTTGTCTTTCCCCTGTAATCTGTGCTCTCTTTCTCCACTCCTGCAGGATCTCCGTCAGTGCAGCTGGAAGCTTGTAGTCTGAGCCTCCTGCTCTCTTCCACCTGCAGCAGGTGGATTTATGTCTGTCCTATCTAATCTCTGTCTGATCCTTTTCTCTCTTCTATCTACTAACCCTGACGAGAACAGCAGAGAATATTCCTCTTTGAGTCTGCTTCTTCAGAAAGTCCACCTTTGTGTTTGGTTCTGCACAGGGTTTCTACAGAGAACAGCCATTTAAATTATAAGATTTTCAATGCCATTTTAATGCTATACTGTCAAATTTCTAATGCCACAACCATGAACTCAAGAAAAACAACATATTTGATTTTTGTAAAAGACGGTTTTCATACGACAACTATCACAAAAAGATTTATCTCAACAGCTCTGCATGTTTACAGGGATGTCCCTGTCTGGCAAATTATTATAAGTATTATATTATCGCTGCTGTATATTATTAAAGAACAAATTAAATACTTTTTATCGCCAATGAGAAGCACATTGAATTATATTTAATTCCGTTTAAGCCCTTAGTTTCCCAAAATATATTTAATGACTACTAATGCTATTAAAAGCCCCGCAGAAACCCTGAGTAGAGTCTCCACCTCTGAGTCTGGTTCCGAAGGTTTGTTTTTCCTGTTAAAAAAAGAGTTTTTCCTTTCACTGAGATGACCATGTCGTATCTGTGTCTTGAGGAATAAAAGAAGCTGGTACCTTTCTGTTTGGCTTCCATTCCTTTCTTCTTCAGCAGCGCCTGCACAGCAGCAGGATTTACACCTTTAGACCTGGCATCCTTTTTGGGTGGTCCAGTTTGTAAGCTATATCTCCTCTGGAAAAAAAAAAGAAAGACAGAAAGAAAGACATCAGTTAGAGTTCCTGGACTTTGATCAGTCGGTGTTGTCTTTTAATGATAAATATCAATCAGTGTTAATAACATCAGGGCTGTGGGGCTTTAAAGTGCAGGGTCATGCTGGCGCCGAGCTACATGATCAGATCATGACAGACGCGTTAAAAACTAACTGAATTTAATGGGCAGTGTGAGATCCGAGAGGTACAACTGACCTGTGAACCACCCCCACCCTGGTTCTGGGAGGCGAGGTCCAGTATATTGTCGAAGTCCATCATTGTGACAGCTGGCGATCCAGGAAAGTCTGAAGCGAATCGACCGAGTCCCGGGACAATCCGTTAGCCTCGAAACGCCGTCAGACCGCCGTCACTCAGTCCCGGTTTGAGGGAGACCCTCATCAAACACAGCACACGGGAAGCAGATCAGCTAAATGAGGAGGAGACGATACTTCCCTTCATCGCTAGCACAGTTAGCTTAGCCCTGCGTGTGTGTGCACGTAGACGTCAGCTAACCACCCGAAAAAACGACGGCTTCTTATGAATGACACGCACGGCGGACGACAGAGCCATTCAAAAGAGTGGCGATTAGGTGATAACGAGAGAAAACAGACAAAAAATGTCTAAAGAAAAAAAAATCAGAGGTTGGGTGGGGATAAACGGTTAGAAATGACGGAAAATTAAAAAGGTCCAAAGATCGTTGACGGAAGTGAGAGGAGGATACACTCGGGAGCACTTCCGGTTTCGGAAAGGTCGAAATCAGCGGAAACGAGCGTCGCTTCTTCCCCACAAAATAACAGTCCATATGTTCATCTCATCCATTCCTGTCACATAATTCAAAATCTCTGGCAATCTTTACACATTTGGTTAAGTTCAAAATCCATAAATATAGATTTCTTTTCTTTTAAAATGATCCAAGCAGGAATAATCACAAAGAACAAGAAAATCGATTATCTTGTGAACAACATGATTACAATAACAAAGTATTATAAATGCCGCTACGCAAAATCCCCCCAAATATGAAGGCTTTCATCAATTAAATGTCGCTGCTATACACATGCATAAAAAAAGTTTAAAATGCCCATGCTCAAAGGTTTTGTTCACTTATAGATGAATATAAGCTACTTTAGACCCTTGTTTAGGTTCCCTGTATCTTTATTATAACTTTGTTTTTCTCCTTATTTTAATGGTTTGTTTTGTTTCATTTATTTGCAATTACTTTCATGCCCATTTTATTATCATCTCTGTATTATTGACGAGCTATGTTTTTGTAAATATATAGGAGGTGTGATTACAATCTGTTAAATTTATATAATGTTGTTCTGTATAACATGAGAATGTCATTGTACTTTCTTTGATCATGTTAAAAAATGTTTGTAATTCAAAAAAAAAGTTAATCTCATGCATACAACTACAATTCAGGATAACTCCCACAATATGGTGCCACGGCAATAAAATACCGGTCCTGATTATTACGATACAGAGGTGCAGCCACATTGGGGCGCTCCAGGGAGCTGATGGGGGTCAAGAGGTCTGCTCAGGGATTCACAGTGGCCACTTGTCCACTGTGGGAACCCAACCTGCAAACTCCCAATCTCAATCAACTTCTCTAGCCTCTAGGTTACCAATCAGCCGTCCATATTTTCACAGGACCAAACAATTCTGACCAAGCACTGGAAGTACAGGTAAACATCAATAGTGATCTTCTACTAAGTGGTTCTACTGCTTGACCCATTGTGCTGACCACCATCAGACAGATATTGACTGATTGTCAGAGACACCACTGTCCATCAGGATAAAATGATTCAAAATGAGGTTATGATTTCGCATTGATGCAGTCCTCTTGTAAACCTTTGTTGCTCTATGGCAGGGCTATTCAATTCATTTGGGCCAATTCATGAAAATTTCAAAATCAGACCAGGAGTCTAATAACTAAGATATCCCAGCTAAATCCCTTATCTTGGTTTTGTTCAACAGGCTCCAGGTGAGAAACATCCAAGAAATATGAACAGCCAATTGGAGAAAAGCGATTAAGTGAGAGAGAAAACATATCTCAATTGTACATAACTGTGCTGACACAACTTTACAGGTAACAGGTAACATTGTATTTATCATGAGAAAACATGGACATGAGAGTATAGGATCCACCCCGGACAGGAGAGGACAGGCTCCACCCTGGACAGGTGAGGACAGGCTCCACCCTGGACAGGTGAGGACAGGCTCCACCATGGACAAGTGTTATGGAGCTAAAATCATGCCAAAACCTCAGTCTCCAGTCCATCACAGCATGAACACACAGACAGATGATGACACACAGTCACATTCACACTGAAGTTCAATTTAGAGTCACCTAATAACATGCATGTTTTTGGACTGTGTGAGGATACACACATGCAGGGAGACAAGTGTGTGACATAGAAAGGCGACAGTCAGTAACTGAAAACATGAACTTCTTTATTTACTTTCTGTCATTTATATTTTATTATGGTCTTACCTTCACTTAAAGATTGCATTTTTTTGACAAAAATCCATTGGATTATGTCCTCCTGCTTCATTTGAAAGTCCAGTTTGGAAAATAGTTTCATCTTGGATTTATAATCCTCCGTCATGAAAAGTTTTGGAGGTCATATTCAGAGATAGCTTTAATGGCAGCATCACCAATGTTTCAGCTTGGGGCTCAGAGTTATGTTGTGTCCGCTTCTCTTAAGAAAATGTGAAAATGAATCATTGTTTTGGCCTTTGTGGACTGGTTTTTGACCCGCCGGCCTCAGGTTTGACACACCTTGTTTGACTGAAACACACTTTTCTTCCCTCGCAGGTTGCCGTAGCTAAAGTGGGCGTGGCCTGGATGAAACTCCTCTATTACGTCAGATTCAAAGTTTGCGGAAGTTTGTTTTTCACATCTGAAGTTGGAGCTGGAAACACAAAGAAACAAACTCTGATATCGGCATTGTTTGTGGGATAGATGGACCTGAAAGGGGAGAAAATACAGCGGACGCTCTCAAAGGTCAGTTTGTGTCCAAATGACTATTTTTATTCAACCGTGTGAGGTGAAACTTGAATGTATGGAGGCTGTTTAGTGGACTGGTTTGTTTCAGCTTCCTTCAAGAAGTTGAAGAACCAGATTTGTAAGTTAAGATGTCATGGGAAAACAAAAAAAATCCCCAAATCCACGAGGCAAATCGAGAGGGAGACATTCTTGATGCGAATGTTGGGCTTTTTCTGCCCTCATACAGTTTTTTTAGGATACACATTTGTCCATAGATTATTTGATGTAGAATTTAACCATCATAAGGCTTAAGAGAATACATTCTGTAAAAGGTATAGACTAAATGGCAAATAAGACCAGTTAAATGAAGCATTAAAATACTCATAAAGTTTTCTTCCCTCCTCTCTGTGGCTAAGAGTCAATAACTCCTCCCTGTAAATAGTGTTTACTTTGTTTTCTGTTACTTGCATCCTTTCTGTGTTTATTTTTGTCACATTAAAGCCTGCACATATTAATATTAAGTATTTATTATTTCTAATGTTTATTAAAAGCACATTAGAGCATTAGAGACTGGGTGCCACAAGAAGTGTCATGGTTTAAATCTAATAAATTGCTATTTTAATAGGCTTCACCTGAAGAATGTGCGTTTCAAAGTTAAAAATGAAGTAAAAAGTACACTTAACTTCTTCTAAACTTCACAGAATGTGATTATCAATCACTGTCAAACACTGGGCATGTCAGGCAGAAACAGGAGCATTCACACATGTGATTTGGGAATGTAGGCTTATTAAAATGTTCTGAGGAAAAACAAAACAAAAAAATCATTGTAATGAAGGTGGGAGTGCCAGGAGCTGCCAGGTTCGGCCTTAGATTCTGAAAAAATCTATTCACCCCAGACATCAAAAGACGGAGGGAAGCCATACGACAAACAAAAATCAAGGATGGCATGGAAAACTTTTCTTTCACACGATACTGATGTGACCCTGTGAAGAGAGAATGGCTGAGAAATGAGTGTGAGTTTTGAAATTTCTACCAAACACTCACTGGTCTCTGGTGCTGCTGTTCCCTAATGGGAAGTCACCTTTTGCTGTACTGGTTTTGATTCTGTTTTTGTGGGGCGGCTGTGGCTTGGTGGCTCGAGACAACCCCCCCCCCCCCCCCCCCCCCCCCCCCCCCTCTTGATACTCCAGAGATAAAATGAGATGTATAAAAGTGACTTATCATCCCGTTTTGTTTTTCTTTTATTAGTACAAATTTCGCGATGTTGCCATCGAAGAGATGCAGAAAATCGACCGGATCTACCCTGGAATGGTTCCATCCTCAGACACCTACAGTGAGTTATTTCACTACCAGAGCTTGTTTTAACTCTGCCATCCACACACACACTGACAGTGGTTCTGATTTTCAGCGTTCAGCGACAGCTCTCAGAAAGACCTCCTGAAACTTGTGGGAAACCTTCCCGTCAAATATGAAGGTGAGGCCGACTCAGAATCCGCCGGATCATTCTGAATGCTTCTTTAGAAGTTGTTACTGATGGCGGCGACTCGATCCTCAGGTCGTTCGTACAACTTCCCCATTCAGCTGTGGCTGTTGGACTCGTTCCCCTTCACGCCTCCCATCTGCCTCCTGAGACCCACGTCCAACATGATGATCAGAGAGGGCAAACACGTGGACGGCAGCGGGCGGATCTACCTGCCCGGACTGCACAACTGGGACTACGTAAAGCTGCCCTCACTGTCGGCAGGCTGCGGGATGCTCACGCCAGTCTGTTTGACCCTTTGTCACCTCCCCAACAGCCCAAGTCCTCCGTGGTGGGTCTCCTGAACGAGATGACGGCGAAGTTCGAAGAGGATCCTCCGCTGTCTGCGAAGCCCTCCGGAGATGAGAAGGATCCCCACGAGCTCCTGGCGTTCGTCTCCAACCTCAAGATGAAAGACGGTGCGCCGCTGGACGCTTGTCTTTAATACTCCTTCAAATTCAATTCTATTACCAGCTTGACTTGTCTTGATTTCAGCTGGAGTCCGACATCACGACCAACCGGTCAAGAAGGTCTCCGTCATCGGAGGAGGCGATTTAGGAATGGCAGCGGTGATGAGCATCTTATCGAAGGTAAACGCCGTCATGCGGACAGTTTTAACACGATTCCCATGTTTCCTGCTCACAGTCATCCTCTACCTTCCATCCAGTGCAACGTGGACAAGCTTGTTTTTGTGGACGTAGCCGAGAGTTCCACCAAAGGCGGGAGCACCGATCTGGAGATCTTCAATCTGCCCAAGGTGGAAGTTTCCAGAGGTACGTCACTTTCTGAGCAGCACAGGCGTGAATCTCGCTGAGTCACTGTGGCATAGCTTTAAAGGTATGGACTCGCTTTGTGTTTCATGACTCACGTTTCCAACAGCTGATTGAGGGAAAAACCAGTTTAATCACTTAGTGTTGTAGACGATGGTGACTGGAGTTGTATTATGAGGATCCTTTTGTTTTGTTTTTGTTTTGTTTTTAATAATGGTTCAAGGTGTGATGGGGGATCACTGGGGTTTACATTCAGCCACCTGAGCTTTGTCACTTTCTGCTCCCGCCATCATTTCTCACTTTGTTCCTCCCCCGTCAGATTTTTCCGCCACGGCGGGTTCCCGGGTCGTCGTGGTGACGGCAAACTCGTGGAGCAGCGAGCAGTCGTACGTGAGCGTGGTGCAGACCAACGTGGACCTGTACAGAAGAATAATCCCAAACCTGGCGCGCCTCAGTCAAAGCGCCGTGATGCTCATCGCGTCTCAACCAGGTCCATACGGAACACTGTTGTAGATGGTTTATTTAAAATTGTGTCTTTTACGAAGGAGTCGGGTACGATTCCCGTCTCATGTCACGAACTCTTCTTCCTCTCAGTGGACATCATGGCCCACGTGGCCTGGAGGCAGAGCGGGCTGCCCCCGACCCGGGTGGTGGGCGTCGGGTGTAACCTGGACTCGGAGCGGCTCACTCACATCCTCAACATCAACCTCAACACTCACAAGGCGGCCTGGGTCATCGGAGAGCTGTCAGACAACAAAGGTAAGCTTAAACATTTCAAGTGAGGGTGGATTCTACACCGCCTCCTCATCCTCGGTTTTTGAAAAAGACGGACTGAATTCATCGCGTTGCTGTTTTGTTTCCTGCAGTTGCAGTGATGAGCAGCGACTCCCTGAACTCCAACACTCCTCCAGAGATCGCTCCAGGATCCAGCTCCACCAAACCGCTGCTCGACAGGTATTAATATCACGAGGCTGGGAAGCTGCTGGAACGGCTGTTTTTCAACATCCTGTTATTTACTGCACAAGTGGAGCAGAAGCGATGTGAACCAGAAACAGTAACCATTCTGTCTTCTTCAACCTTTCTGACCAGAAGAGACACTTTCGTCATTAATTTGTTCCTGGTGGCCTGAACTGCTCCTACATAAACCTTGTGTGTTTCATTCCTTTTCTTTTGCAGAGGCCTGGAGGTGATGAAGAACCGAGGCCAGCGGTCCTGGTCTGTGGGTCTGTCCATCGCCGACATCACCAACAGCGTCCTGACCAACAAGATGAAGATACACGCCATCTCCACGCTGGCTCAGGTAGCTCCAAGCTCTTCACCAACAGACTCACTCTCACTGTTCACACATCTGCTCAGGTTTGGGAGTCATCAGTGATCCGATGAAACAGAATTTCAGGATTTGAATGTGTTTGTAAACAGATCCACCGTGACGATCACTTCGAATCATTTCAGGTGTTTTTCAGCCTCACGTCTATAGAAGTGGCTTTCAGAGTGTGTTTTGCCTGTTTCCCCTGCAGGGCTGGGGCGGCATCGGCGCCGAGGTGTTCGTCAGCCTGCCGTGCATGATGGGAGCGAGCGGCTCCTCCCGCCTGGCCGGAGTGTCGCTGGAGCAGGAAGACGACTCCAAGCTGAAGAACAGCGTGGCTTCGCTCTCCAACCTGATGAGTCAGCTCAGGATATGAAGACGCGCACTGTCAAACCGCGGCCTGCACTTTGTTTTTAACTTAGACAACACTTCTGTCTCATGGATGTAGAATTTAATCAGATTTTTGTCACACTGAAGTAAAATTTAACAGGGTTATGACAGGATCCCATCTTAAATTTTTTATTTTATTTTTTTTTTTTTACATAAATGCCCTGAGATATCGGAACATTTTAAATTCCTACATATGCAAATGAAGTCAAGTTCAGGTTTGGCTATATTGACCATGAATATCTGGAGCTCATCTGTTCCTTCTGGCAGATAAATGACAATATTCAGCTGGTTGCCTTAACTGTCATTTTCGTGCTATTTTGTAATTGCCTTTAAACTTGAACGGCGCTTTAAATGAAGTACGGTAACCTAAAACGTGTACAGTAAATGGAACTGCAGGGTTTTGTGGGGGTGTGTGCAATAAATACCTGAAAGCAGATGTGGGTTTTTTTCTTTGAGAAAAAAAAAGGAAGAGCAGACGACTAACATTTGTCTCTTTATAAATACTAAAAGTAGTTGCATAAATGCATCAAAGTCTCGTTTCAATCAGATCGATCGATCTGCTCGAGTCAAATGCAAATTACACTTCAACAAGCCAAACAAAAGTGCAAAAAAAAAAAAAATACATATATGTAATATATAAACAGGTCTGACTATACAGTAGGTCCTTGTGCAGTAGGTTATGGCTCAACTTCCATATTTAAAAAGTAGATAAATATAAAGAAAATACTGCAGTGGCTTTAAATTTTAGCAGTGAATGAGCTCTTATCTGATATGGAGCGATACTTACACGGTTTGATTTCAGACATACTTTCCCTATATAATCTAAAATGTTTACAATATTATAAACACAAATATTTCCCTCGAGCTTGAAATGTTGTCAAGCTGTAGGATGTCTGACCACCAGGTGGAGCTGTTCCACAAGATACTGTCAATGAGGGTCAAAGGAGGAACTCTCCGTGAGAATGTGCCTTAACACATTAAAAAGAAAAAAAAACCTCATTTATGCTGTAACTCCTCCATGTTCAACCTTAAACCATGCATGCACGTTATTTCTGGGAAGTATCAGAAAAATGACAACATCCTATCAACATACAGACTCTCCACTGCTTCCTGACACGAGCAGACTCCACGGAAGGGAAAAACTAAAAACCTCAGTATTTACACCAGTGAAATATTGCACCACACTCCTCTGCTGGGAGACAGCAGGAGTGACAAACATGCAGCTGATTGGTGAAAACAATGATTCCCAACCGCCGTCGACCCTCCACCTCAGCCTGGAGGATTAAAAAAAAACAAGGTGAGGGAACCTAATGACATCCTATAGGAGGAACCGTCTGCTCTGTCCTGTATGGATTTCCTCTGAAGATAAAACTCTTTGGGTTTACGCTCCGTGGTCTGGTGCTGCTTCAGCTTCCACCGTTTCAAACACAACAAAAGAAAAAGATGAACTCAGAAATCAATGTTTCAATGAAGCCGTTCTCTTTGTAACACTGAGCACCGGTGGTGGTCATGCTGCTGGCAGGAGGGAAACGTTGCAGCCATGGACGCCATGAACTCCTATTGATCTGCCTGAACTGCCCTAAAGAGACCGGAGAGCTCTTAAATCCCAGCTGTGTTTTTACTTGTGCTTGATGTCACAGCGAGGTGTGTGAGCCTGCTCACGCTTCACCGTCACCTCAGTCCAGGTGTGTCGGCTTTGGCTGCCGTCCTTGTGACGGAGTGACCTCTGCACCGTGAGAAGGTTAAGACACTTTGTTAGGAAATGAAACTGAAAAAAAAAAAAAAAAATTGAAGCAACATCAAAAAGCACGGCTGGTTTCGGATCAACATTTTGTGTACTAACAAAACAAGACTTCGTTGTTTTTTTTTTTTTTACATAACCACAAAAAAAGGAACTTTAAATATTTTAACATTCCTGCTCTAATAAAGGAGCAACGCAAATCTGTACATGTTGATGAAAAATGCTCTGTAACACACACCCACACACACACACACACACACACACACACACAGGAAGCTACTGGCCTGGTATTGAACTCGCTGGTTGATCTAGTTTTCAGTAACAAATCAAACCGACACCGTCGCCATCGATACTTCAGAAGGTGATGGACTTGGGCAGCTGCTGTCCTCCTGACGCCGTCCTGCAGAAGTCCTGGCCCGGTCCTGGCTGCAGGAACGGCCCGCCCACCGGAGACTGGCCCGAGGACCGGGACTGGCCGGGAGGAGAGCCGGTGTACAGCAGAGGAGCCGGGAAGGCGGAGCGGTCTCTGGGGCCGCGGGAGAACGGCTTGGAGTGGCCGGGCTGCACGGCCCGCTGGGCCGCCGGACACCGGGACGGCGACAGTCTGTCCGCGAAGCTGGGCGGAGGAGGGGGGATGATGGAGTCCTCCACCCAGCTGCCTCCTTCCACACAGTCCGGCTCCTGAGGCAGGCTGGGCAGGGCGCACGGCGACGGCGGGATGGGGGACGGCGAGGGAGGGATGAAGACGGGAGGCGGCGGCACGGGGTACACGGCGGGGTCGTAGTCTCTGCTCACGCTGTAGCTCTCCTCCGGCGTGGAGCCCAGCAGCTTCTCCAGGTAGCGGTCGTCGTCGTCGGCCTCCGACAGGTTGTCGTACTGGGAGGTGTTGGAGGGCCGCCGGTCTCCGGCCGACACCGGGACGAAGAGCGAGACGGGGAACTTGGTGGGCTTCGGGGGAGGAAGCCTGGGAGAGGAGGAGGAGGAGGAGGAGGGCGGGGGTGCTGCGAAGGTTCGGAGAGACGAGGGTTTGGAGGGAGGGACAGGTTTGTTCTGTGAGAGACCCAGAGACGTGGGGGGTTTCAGACACGGCTTCAGCCGAGTGGGAGGAGGCGGCGAAGGGTGACGGAGCTCCCTGGAAGGTAAATCACTGTCCTGAGAGTTCTGCTCGCTCTGATCAGGATAACAGAAAGGAGGAGGCGGGAGATCTGGAAGGTCCATGATTTCCTCTTCAGCTTGCATAGAGTAAAAAGCCGGAGGCTCGTAGGGTGGAGGCCAGTCCACAGCTTCTTCTTGGTTATCCGCTTCTTCCTTCCGGCCCCCGTCTTGTCTCACCTCTGGAAGAGACTTTTTTAAATCGCCGACCGACCCCACCGCACACGGCCGGTACTCTTTCGGAGGTACGGGGGGAGCTCTGCACGGCTTCATACGAGGAGTTCCTCCTGGGTGGACCACCGGCGGGTCTGGTAAAGGCAAACCGGGCGCGTCTGCACTGGACAGGCTGGCGGACTCCTGCAGGACGGGAGGTGAGCTGACGGCGTCGGCTTGCTGGCCGGCTGCGTGGGATTCATCCTGAGGCTGCAGGTTTATTTTCACTTCCAGAGGAGAGTCGGGCTGCAGAGGCAGGATGTGGACTGGTATTTCTTGACCAAGAGGCTTCTTGGGAAGCTCCTCTGACTTGGCTTGAACAGAAAGAGAAAATAAGGATTACATCCCTACTCAAAACCACAAGTTGGCCAAAGTGATTGAACCTGGCTGCACCTGGTGGATGCTGGTCCAGCTTCTTACTGCGGAGCTCCGACATTGCAACCTGCAACTGCTCGACCACGACGTCGTCCGGCAAGAAGAAAGAAGCAGCCAGCTGCTCCTGAAGAAACTCCCTGAGGTCCTCTAGCTGCAGCTTCAGCAGGCGCTCTGATCACACACACACACACAATACACACAGTGTTTAGAGCAGAAGCGGGCATCAAAAGGCCCATATGTGGTCTTTCGATTCTGCTTGACCGGCTCTCGGGTTTTCTCTAGAAAATCATGAATGAAATGAAAGTGTCTCGACGTGATGAATGAGGCACTGGCTCCTTATTATGGGCTTTACTGCACTTGAGTCAAAACGGAAACGTGATTGTTCCATATTACATGAATAGTTGTTTGTAGCGTCAACCAATGAAACAAAGGTTAGTGAAACAAAACGGGTTATACTTATCATGATCATGAGAAATGAGATCATTTTCTGATTGAGTGAAACCAGAGTCAAATAAAGTCTCGGCCGTCAACAGCGCTGCGTCTCTTTCATGTGGCTCTTTGACAAAAACAACTTGCTCGCCCTTGAATTAGACGAAACCTAATCCATCAAGATAGTTCAAAGTAATCATATTAAGCTAAAGAAATCAAATAGTCACACTATTTCTTTCCCAAGACTTCAACCAATATGCTTGAAACAATGCTTGTGTGTGCATCCAATGAAAAGTCTGCTTTTGATTCTTCTCCACAGCAACCGGCCGCTTGTGTTATATAATCCATCCAGTGAGGAGGCAGCCAACCAAGAGGAAGCGAGCGGCGTAATCCACACAGTCACACTCGCTGGTATAGCAACAGCAGCCATGCCTGTATCTGGGCATGAAGCTGGCTGGGCTCACGTGAGCAGAAGGCGCTCGGCCCCGGACTCACTTTTGTGCAACTTGAGGGTTGTGTAAGACATGGCGGTCAGCATCTTCTCCCCCTCCAGGATGTAGATGTCCCAGAGACGCAGGGTGAGGGTGAACGGGGTCTGTTACGTAAGACACAGCAGGGCAGAGATGAAAAATAATAAAATAACCCCAGCTGTGCTCTTGTGTTAAAAAATTAATGCGCTGTGATGTAGTGATTATGGAGACTTGCTCCACAAACCGAGAGGAACATTCAGATAACGTAACCTGCAGTTACTGTTTCAGAAATTCAGGTTTACTCAACATTTCAAGTGAAAACGCATCATTTTTTTATGTTTTTGTTTCAGTAAAGTTTCACGTTTTCACAGAAACATTTTGTAAACAATGGTATTTCTGTGATTTTGGGAGGCCTCTTCAGAATGTTGCGTTTTCAGAAGCTCCAAGCACAGTTGTCATGGAAACGGACCCCTAAAATGCTAGGAAAGTATTCAGTTTTCACTTGAAACGGGCCCTCAGACACTCACCCTGTCAATGAAGCACTGGAGAAACCATTTGGTGGTGTAAATCCCTGTCGTCATCTGCTCCTTGTCCTGCGGGGAGAAGAATTAATGTGAAGCAGCTCTTCAGGATGCATTCACAAACGCTACCACACTTTATGACCACAGTAACATCCTCAACACGTGGCCCCTGCAACGTAAATTAATCAGACGACGAGAAATGACCCGATTAAAAACAGCCGTGAACTCCCGAGCCTCCCGGTGCCGGGATGGAAGTCATCCGTCATGCAGATGTGCTGCAACTCACCAGGTGTTTCTTCAGCTTAGGCAGCATTTTAGAGAGGATCAGCTCGTGGTGAGCCTGGAAGCGCTGCAGCTTGGGAAATCCCGGGATGAAGAATCCTAGTAGAGAGAGGGGGGAATAAAAAAAAAAAAATCAGGCCATAAATGGAGATAAATGTGGACTTGCTCTCTGCTTTAAGGACACATGAGGAAGATGATTTCACATCAACAAAAACGACATCAAATCGTCCATCTTTTGCCCATTTGATCAAGATTGGCAGTGATTCAGACGTTACTCAGCCAAAGGTTTGTCCGCCTGTCTGCGTTTCTTCCTCTGTCTCACCGTGCATGGAGTGCTTGGTGTTGGTGAGGAGCTGGGACAGAGCCCAGAAGGCGTCTTCCTCGTTCAGGTACATGAGCAGGATGGCAGCGATCTGACTCATCCCCTGGCAGTAGCTGACTTCCTGCGGGAACGGGGCAGAAGAGAAACAAGCCTCGGCTAAACAGGGTGGCGAAAATGAGGGGCACTATTCATAATTTAACGGAGCGCGCGCGCCCGCATGGCGAGCGGCGAGGGGACGGGAGCACCTGCATGTCTGATGTGGTCCGAGGACGGACTGTGGACGACCGGCCGAGGAATCATCCCCACTCCGACCTGAGCTTCTTCAAATATTTACTGGAGCTCACCATAAAGTCTCAGTAATGTCATGTCTTCTACTTGACTTACTGCCAATTTCACTTCACTATGATTCAATGATTTACACTCGCCGTTGGCAAGCCCAGACACGGAAACACACAGCACACACACACACACACGCACACACAAACATACGGCATTTGTCCATATTAAGGCCGATTTATCGTGCAGCTACAAATGGACATTCCAAAGTATCCTTTCAAGGCAATACAGTAAATACAAACAGGGTTACAGTGAGGCTAAACTACACATTCCTCACATTTTTCTCTGTCATCGCAGACGAAAAGGACAAACACACACACACACACACTCGCACCCCCCACTCCATCTTTCCCTTCCTCGTTCTCTCTTGGCTCTCCCACTGACCCAGTTTCTTATGAGCAGTGTGTGTGAGAAGAGGGGAAAAGGAAAAAGG
Organism: Salarias fasciatus; assembly: GCF_902148845.1. NCBI lineage: Eukaryota > Metazoa > Chordata > Actinopteri > Blenniiformes > Blenniidae > Salarias > Salarias fasciatus. The sequence goes on from NC_043751.1 coordinate 25,469,545, forward strand.
GAATGGCACATGCCCATTTCCTCTGGCTTGAACACCTCCAACACACAGGAACTGAACCCAGTCGGGAAAAACAGGCAGCGTCTGCGCTTGTGTGGAGAGTACAAAAGGACTGGCTTCAGATAGTACAATCACAATCTGCGCCTGGACAGATTTAATAAGAACTGGTAGCTCAAAGGCTGAGATAAAGGTTAGAAAAACACACACATTGACTCATGTACTGTCGATTTGGCAACACACAAAACTTTTTTTTTTAAAGCTTGACGTCAAACAACAGGGGAAAATCTGATGTGGCTCAAGCAGATCCAGGTAACCTCATCACCTGAGACTTCAGAACACACAGCTACATTTCAAATGAATCACAGCAAAAATATATGTAGTTTCATGAAATGAAAAAAAAAGAAGAAGGAAAGAACCAATCTATTATATGAATGGAGCTCTGCACCAAGAGGCAGAATAGGTCTAATAGACTGAACATTTTATCTACATTCACTGGTGATCTGACTTACATTCAGGCTGAACCACACTCATAAATAAAAGATGTGCCTCAAAGGCTCCAAACACGAGAGCAAACAGAAGGCTGTGGAGCGCCCGGCTCGTCCTCCGCCGCACAGACACGCTAACACTCATCGGACCTGCAGCTGTCGGCCGCTGATGTGTAGTAAGCGTAAACAGGGATTGTTAGATATTACGTAATGTGGCGTTGCGGTGTGCACCTATAAACTCACCGTGTTGTAAACGGAGTACGCTGCGAGCACATGAAACAGCGCCTGCTGCCTGCAGAGAGGACAGAAGATTCACGCAGTTAAAGCAGGAATATCAAACACATTTCAGATCAGGAGACAAAAACATTTTTGACAATTTGCTTGGTGGTTTGTCGGGCCGTGTAGGAGCCTCTTTTGGACCAGTTTTGGCCCGTAGGCCTCATCTTTGACACTTCCAGGTAAAAGAGCAAGGATCATCAACGATTACAGTAAACTTCAATAATGTGTCAGAACGGAGTCAATTTAGTCAGAACTGCCCAAGGCGGAATCAGCTCAACCCCAAATTACTTCCATCAATCAGCACAGGGAGACTCAAAACAGCTGCAAGCACTTCTGAGGAGGCTGAAAACGATCCCTGGTTGGAGTACGGAGACATTTCTGTGCTGCAGTGTTGGCACGTTCTCGTTGAGTGTTTTCTCTTCAGATACTTCTCTCACAAAAACTTTGTTTCAATGAAGAACTTCTGTAAGGACGTCCGCAATGACAGTCACTGGTTAAACATTAAAAAAAGGAAGTGTTTAGTCATCCTCCAGCCGACATATGAAGGAGATCTTTTGTTTCAAATAGTTTTACATGTGTACAGATGCTGTGGAACATGAAGTCCTAAACGCTGAAACGATGTCCCTCCTGTCTGTTTTCTATGTCCACAGGACAGTTGATGACATGTGGACGGTGAACAGAACACTGCCATTGTGTTTGTATGAGTGTGTGTGAGGAGCAGGGGCATTAAACACAATGTGGACAGATGTAGAGAGGATGTCCCCCCCTTCACCCCCCTCCTCCAGGCCTGTGTAGTAAATGAACATCTTATAGACAGCGACAGAGGCAGGAAAGCAGCTTTAAATAGCCGCGAGGGTCTCGGTGTGAGCGAGACAGCTGCAGGCGAGCCGTCGGCTCGTAGGGAAGGAGTGGGCAGCCGGGCAGGATGGAGCGCTGTTTTGGTCTGTTTGGACCCGGTGGCTTCGAGTCGAAGGGGAAGTACGCTACAAAGAGCGAGCAGACAGTGCTGGGAGTTACACCGGCGGCTTTCACAATCCTCCTCAGAGTTAATACAACACCACACATGACGGTTTGTCCCCCCACCTCCACTAATTTTCTAAAGTTTGAATACGTGGTTCCAATGACCTTCAGTCAAAATGTAGTTTTTCATGTTGGTGCATATTTGTGCATGAATGCCATTTCCTGTGGGGCTCTGAGCTCTGACAGGAAAGCTAATAGAGACAAGGAAACCACCTCTGTGGGTTTGTGTGTGCGTGTGTGTGTGTGTGTGTGTGTGTGTGTGCGCGCTTCAAGGACTAGGCCACAGGTCACACTCTGCACGGGCGTCTGCGTGAGCCAACTTAACATGTGAGGTGACAAACCAAACAATAACAATGTCTCTGCTCATATTTCAAAGCAAATCGACACAAAGTGCATCTCTTATCTGACCAACTGGAGCTCAGAGGAGCGTTCGGGTGGAGAAACCACAGGTCTGCAACACACCGTTTTTTTGATTTGTATCTAATTTTCTTACAGCGACAGGGAGGCAGGACAGAGGAAATACATTTTTAGACTGTTTTTATCCATTTTTCAATAATTTTATTTGCATGCCTGATTTACTTTCAAGAAAAACTCTACTGGCTAAACAGTTAAAAAGACTAAAAGCTACACATGCTTCTGAAAAGGACGATTAAAAGTACGAGTACGAACCTTTAGATACTTTCACATACTGAGCCAGTACTTTTCAATGCAATGAAGTTTGTCTTTCATGAGTACGAATGACAAAGCAGAAATGATGCATTTTCACATGTGAAGCGTTGTTGTATAAACGGTTCCTTGGCTTCACCTCGGTGGAGCTCACACTCACTTGACTCCGAAGCGGTCCATGAACATGATGTGGTTCCTGAAGGTTCGGTTCACGTCCAGGTCGATCTGCTTGATCTCTGTGGAGAAGCTGCGAGCCTGCTGCTTCATTCTCTGATGAGATAAACATGGACGTTACTCAAGCACACAACCATCGCAGTTCAGTCTTTCAAGGTGCCTGCATTAGTAGCTGCTCAGTTTAGGGATCGTACCTCATACTTTCCTCTGTTGTCTTCTTTGACTTTCTCGATGTCCAAAAGCAAGGCCCACGCCTGGCCTCGCAGCTGCAGAGGAATACCTTTATATACTCGCTTCACCAACTGAAACATGAGGTGGAGACGAGGAGATATGAGGGACGGAGACACCAATCACACAGACAAGCCTCATTAGAGTATTTTTTTGGTTTTTTTCTCAGTGTAACCTTGCTAACTGTCTTAAGTGATAAACTGCTCTGACCACACAGCTGTTTCGCTTTGCAAAATCGAACAGTAATCACTATTCAGCGAAACGTCTGGTTTAGCTTTTGTTGCTCGGTCTCTGAGCGCTGCTTGCGTAATAAAAACTGTTTTTATACTTTAGAGACATTTTTTAAAACACATCCTGAAAGCATTGGAAGCAGAAAGTTAAAAATGGTAAGAGATTTGATCCATTTAATATCAAATTTGCTATCTGTATCAAACATTAAGTAAAAAAAAAAAGTGTAGCAGAGTGTGTGTGTGTGTGTGTGTGTGTGTGTGTGTGTGTGTTCGGATGGGTGAGGCCCTGGAAACGTTTTCTGAAAGGCAGACCTGGTACAAAAAGTTGGGCAACCGCTGCCTTAGTGCCTGCCATAAATAGACTAAAAGCCCTTAATAAGCAGGTCTGAGACCCTTCAGAAACAAATGGCCCCGTCTCATTATAGTAGAAAACGGCTCAAACAGGATGAAAGAGGCTTCTCCTGCAGCAGATCCTCTTTTTTTGTTTTAACCTGTAACTTCTTGTTGCGGTTTACACCAGAGGTGTGAAACACATTTTAATTCATACAGCCTGATTTCATCTCGAGTACAACAGTGCCATAATAACCTTACTTTTTTGAAAAGTTTTTTTAGCTGTGGTGGTGGTCAGAAATGTGATGATTTTACATGTAACCATCAGCTGGTAAAATAATCACAATCATCACCTAATTAGTATTTTTATTCCCACACAGCTGTCAATAAAAGTGTTCACCGGTGCTTTTTGTTGGATGTGTTCTGACAGTCTTCACTTAAACAGTTAGGGATGAAGGAACTGACTTTTTGAAAGGAGGAAACAATACATCAAACAACTGGGCAGAAAACCGGTATACCGAGCTGCTCCACACCTTCTCACTGTCTTTGTACTTGTCCCATTTCTTCACCATCTTCAGCCATTTCTCCACCCGCTCGATCTCCTGCTGCTTTTGCTGAAAGGAGGGAAAACACAGCAACACGCTGTTCAAACTGTGAAAGTGACAGGGTGAAAATTTATCACGTGTGAAGAGAATGAAGTTCATACTTTAGCTTCAAGCGCACTGGGTGTTGGCAGCTCCTCCTCACTGCATTAAAAAGTGTACATATGACATGTATTAAAATGTGTATTAAAAAAAGTTGTGCTTTTTGTTGAAAACACTGAAAGCAGTTTTTAAAAAGTTTTTTTTTTTCAGTGGCTCCGAGTACCACTGTCATGTAAACACAACTCCAAACGTGTAAAATTCACTCACTGCAGGAAACCGAAGCGGTCGGTGACTTTATAAATGCTGAAGTCGGCGTCTTCCCAGGGATCGATGCTGACTCCCTCCTGCCTGCCCTGAAACAAACACACAAAGTTCAGAGTTCACACACTCCAACAAACGTTACAGCTCTGCCACTTTTACATTTAAGTTACATGAATTTGTCTGAAAAGGTTTTGGGAACTTTTGGGGATAGTTTAAGACTCAACATCTTAAGTTTGACGATTCAAAAACAAAAAAAAGGGGATTTCTGATATCAATAGATATTTAGTGTGCAATTTTTCATTTCTATACTATTAACCCTCGAGTGTTTTCATGAAAAACTCAAAGCTTACATATACTTACTTTGTCATATTTAGAAATGATTTCAGCCCGTTCCTCTGCTATAATTGTGTCTATATCCTTCTTCATTTCTAAATCTGCAGTGGGGTGGAGGAAGAAAAAAAAGCATCAATAACAGAAAACAAACAGTGTACACCAAAGATACTTGAAACATTGCTTCTTGAGTATAATCTATAAACCACTACAAAGTCTACAGTTCGTTTAACTTCTCACACTGGGAGGGAACATGTGACAGAGCAGCGCATGAGGAAGCAACATCTCCGCTAAAACACTTTTCTCTGCTGTTTGAAGGGTTTGAAGATCACAACAAGAGCCTCAGGAGTGTTACAGCCTGGTAGCTCCTCATCATGGCGAGGAGTGAGTGAGTGTGTGTGTGGTGCAATTGTGCAATACCAATGAAACATGCCAAGCTTCACAACATGGATGTAACAATGGCAACAGCAAAGTTGTTTCCTTTCACTCAAAAAAGTCGAGCATAGTTTAGGGGTGTCAAATATATTCTACTTCAAGAGTCACATGCAGCCCGATTTCATCTCCAGTGAGCCGGACAGGTAAAACGGCGCCATAATAACCTTGAAACTTTAAAGTCTTCCTCTGCTCTGTAGAACAGTATATGTGGTGAAACTGTCTATATTTTCACAAAACCGGGTCTCAGCGTTGTGTTGCTGTCTGCTACTCTTAAGAAACCTGCGAAAAAATAATCACTGTTTTCTTCAACAATTTGCTTGGTGGCCTGTCTGCTGGACTGGAGCCTCTTGCAGGCGGTTTTTGGCCCACAGGCCACATATTTGACATCATTAAATGTGGCACAATGTTTCTCACACAAACATTTTCAGTAAGACTTTTTCAGAGTGAGTGTAGTTGCGGTGCTCGGCTCTTTGGGCGTACAGTGTCGTCAATTTGGACAAAGTCATGTGATAAATGTTCACACTGTGAATCAGGAGGTTTCATCACACCACGAACCACAGTCACTTAAGACGAGGAAACCTCTCATTCAGTTAGCTCCATGCATAAGTCATCATGAAGATGACAACATTAAAAATATGCTCGTCCCTGGTACATATTAAAAAAATAAAAATAATTTACGTCCTCATCAATACTGAAAAAGAATCGCACACGTCAACAGCTGAAGCCAGAATTGTGTATATTTTGGTCATTGAAAATAAAGGCAGTTTGTGAGAACAGAAAGCCACAAAGTTAACTTCCTGTTAAAGTACTGTAGAACATTTAGATATATGGTGTTCATAATGCAGCAGTCAGCTTTTTGTTTCTTTTTGGTATATTTAACTAATCATTGAGCTATTGTCTACCCGATAACAAAGCGTATTCTAAGTATTAAGTAGTAAGAAAGCATACTAATCTTTAAATGGCGCTTGGTGCGCTGTAACATGTGACTGTCACTGACAATAAGACTTTATTCTGCTTCCAGTTTTGCTTTAATCCAACCAATAAATCCAATCAAAACAGTTTAGACTAAATATCTCACTGAGAAATGCTTCCTCTTTATACTTTGCTCTGTGAAACATCCCAACAATCTTCTTATGAGTCTCCAGACACACGCAGACTTATTTATTTATTCTTTTTTTTTTTTTTTTATCACAAAGCGCATGAAGAGCGACACGGGACACTAGCAGGAGGAAAGACGATGCTGGAGCCGCTGGTGGAAGCACCCCCCCCCCCATTTTCTCACAGCGTAACCCTGATGTGACTCTGGTCTGACCCACTTGCGTTGCCTGGCCTGATGCGTCCTGGCAGCTCCGCTCGGCTGCTCAACAGTTGTCGGGGCTGAATAATTCCTCCAAAAGAGGACAGTCTTGTCGCTCGTGGTGCCAGATCAGCGTTTCAGAGTCACGTTTCGGAATGAGGACTATGGCAGCTATGCTCAACCGATTCAGGGCAAGCGGACAAAATACAAAACCTCAGTCACACTTTTCAGTGGACTGTATCTACAGGCAAGAAAAAAAAATGGGTTAAATATGATCTTCTGTAATCGGGAGTGACACTGGTACACTATTAGTTCGTCATCCTGAGGTCAACTAGCAGTATCGTGCAGTTAAAAGTGAAAATGAGACCTCGAGTTTTGCATCTACGCGAAAAAAAGACAAATTGTGGTGCCCTCAATGCTTCAGATCGGGGTGTGAAACATATGGCCCGTGGGCCAAAACCGGCCCGCAAGAAGCTCCAAACCAGCCAAACCACCAAGCAGAATAACAATTACAAAGAAAACTGTTTTAGGAAATTTATTAAGAGTAGTGGACCCAACACAACACTGAGCCCCGGGCTCAGATATCGAGCGGAGACCTCAAGCTACCTCGTTTATATCAAACTAGTACTGGTGATTTTTTTTTTTTTTTTTTTTTGTAAAAACAGATATTTTCATCATGTATACTCTGCAACACAATAATGAAAAACTAAAATCAAAAGGTTACAATAGCATTATTTTCCGGGTCTGGCCCCTCAAGATGAAACTGGACTGTATGTGGCCCCTGAACTGAAACGTGTTTGATCTGCCTGCAGATTAATCTGCTCTCATGCTATCGAAGCTAGATTTGCACATACCGACAGAAACCAGAAGAACAGTTTTTTAGAATCTTGGCAGGCCTGGAAAACTGATGCTTTTTTGACCCTGTTTGGCTTCAGTAATGATTAAAAATTAAGTCTGCAGCATTTCTTGGCTGTAGTGTTGAAAAAGTTTGAAACTGAAAACAGGTCTCAGTATATTATCTAGTTCAAAGCAAAACTCAACACGTGAGTGCATTTAGGCAAATGTGACAGAGCGAGAAAGACTTTTCCTGCCGCTTGACAGCTTGTGCAGCCAGCTGATGCCTGCAACAGTCTGCCTAACTGACAACAGGTGTGAGGACACCTGCCACTGCACACAAAGAGCCTTTAACAGGAGGACAGGACCATCAGAGTTTCACTGACCAGGACACGTTCTGACTCAATTACGTCGATTCTGTCTTTACACTGAAACAATAGACCACTAACCGATGAGGGAAGGTGATATGAATCTCAAGTGTCAGTCTAGATCTGTGAGAATCTTCCCTCTTCAGATATAAAACAGGAAACTCGCTGCCTTTTAGTCATGAAACATATTTACTACCCATGAATTCTCATGCCTCTCCTGTATTCAGACTTCTAATTCTGTTATCTATTCTTCAACATTTTAGCAGCTGAGCCTATTAACAAATGGCCAGTGAAACCAGACCACTCAAATGGACTCTGCTGTTCTCTTTCCTTTTTTTAAAAATAGTTTTCCTTTTCCCGTCCATCCCAGGCCTGTTGTTTCAGAGGTTTTTAGGCATCAGCACATTTTTTAACTGTTGAATAAGCAATCTGCGAGGTGGTGCCATTAACTGGCTTTAACCTTGTGGTCAGGAAACGCTGTCTGCCTGAGACATTCGTACACAGAACAGCCATGAGGAAACTCAGAAATGCAGAGATATACAGTTTGTTTTATGCGTGTCCTCGACAGAGTAAATATAATTCAAGGCTGACATGAGTTAATGTGGAAACTTGCTGAAAATGTTGTGGATATGTGTAAGACAGCGACTCACTTCATCCTGAAAGACCTAGTAAATTACTGTCCATATACGGGGTATTGTGTTTCATCTTTTAGGTCTACATCTGGGGTGTCGAATATAAAACTGGGCTGCAAGAATGTCCGATCCGGCCCGCCAGACCAACAAGAAAAATATACAAGTTTCAAATGAAACATCAAATGTCAAAAAAAAATTCTTAAGAGTAGCGAACGCAACACAACCCTGAGACCTGAGCTGATTGATCGGCGATGCTGTAATGAAAGCTAGCACGCTAGCATTAGCATCAAAGCCAAGCTGTCAGGGTGAGTTTGTGGATAGGGAAGTTTCTTGGAAATTTCACTGTATTTCGTACCAAGTTTCAAATTAAGATTGGTTGATGTTTAGATAGTAGTCATTTTCTGCAGTAACTGTTCAGTTTGTGTGAAAATATAAACTTTTTTATCACATATACTCACAACAAAGAAAAAGGTTATTATGGCACTATTTTACTCATCTGGCTCAGTGAAGAAGAAACCGGGCTGTTATGTGGCCCCTGCATTAAAATGTGTTTGAGACCCCTGCTTTAGACGCTTACTTCCTGTGTTGAGTCTCCAGACTGCTGATACTATTGTGTTGGGGTCAGGGAGAAAAGGAAACCAATGGCTGCCACTCCTTCAACAACAGGTTCAATAAAAACTGCAGAAAGACCGCGACAACAGGACGGCTCTTCAAATGCCTTCAATTATCCAGACATGGCAGACGGGGTGGGCAGGTCAGATTATTACTCTTGCAGCATTAAACAGCTGAGTTCAGAGAATTGTTGGTGGCTGTTCAAAGGAATTTTTCTTTTTCAAGTGGTGGCGAACAGAGGTGGCTGGTTGTGGTCAAGGAGAGCACCTGGGGAAAGAAAAAGTGAGTAAGCAGTCGTAAATGTCACTGAGTAGGAGAAAGCTCACGCAAGTCCCGCACCGCGGAGGGAGCAAGACTTGCATTTCCTGAGGTTTGAAGAGAAAGACTTTCAGATTCAGTATTTCTTCTCTTTGCTTTTGGTTTCATTAAGAAACTTTGGCCAGTCTTAGCCAAAGTTTGCAGGACTTAGGTGTGAAAGAACTTTCCTGTGTTGCGAAATTCTGAGGGTTCGGTTGCTGAGAGGACAGAAGACGTAGCCCGGGGCTGAGATGACATTATTTCCTGTTATGACACTGATCTCTAAATCGAGCCTGGGTACAAAAGCTCAGAGTGCAGTGTTGTAACTGCAAACAACTTGCAAAGCATTCTGAGTCACATCCAGCCAATTACGATCTGTGGCTTGAAGCAGAGGAGCTTCAGTCACAACTTCCCCTGCTGATTTATCACAAAGACGCTCCGGTGTTTAGCCTGGATGTGACCCACATCATCATAAAGCCATAAATAATCAGACGCTGGTGAGTGAAAAATTATTAGGACAAGTAATGCTATTACAGAGACTTACAGGGAGTATAGCTTTAAGCCGATCTCAGCATGGCCACCAGAGGCCATTTATTCGTGTCTTCGAGTCAGATCAGCTAACCGGCGGTTCAAAAATTGACAAATAACCACGTCAGTCCACATCAGAAAGGAATATACTCATTTAGAGAATAATGTAAAAATACAGTACTGTAATAGTACACTATATTCAATATTAAAAGATACATATTTAAGGTCTCTTTATCCACGATCATCTTTCTTTTGGGTTATAATCAATCTTAATCTGAGGGGCATCCGATTTAAGGAGGAGGATTATACAAGAGCAGAGTAAGAATGAAAGCCTGGGATTAGAAGGCGTTTGGCAGCAGTGAACAAACTGTGGGCCTGTGGAAGAAACACTGCACTCCTGTTTGGAGAGACGCCGTGGAACTCGGCTACACTGTGGTGGTCAGGAAAAGTTTATACAAGCAGGGAAGCTAAAGTTCACGTCTATAAACATATTTCTGAAACAAGTTAAAAATTTAAACTGAATCCTACAGAAAAAGATCAATTCATGACATCTTTTTGTTTTGTTTTTTTTTTTTTTTAATCTGATCATCCTCAATGCTGCTGATATTGAAGTCAGCGTTATACACGAACGACAGCAGAGCATGCCAGATGTTTGGTCGTGTTTACAGCTGGATGATTAGTTGGTCCAATGTGGTCAGCCAGCGGCAGTCTGGCTCTGAGATGAGATGAGCCGAGGCCGTGTACTCATTCAACCTGACGAACCACATGGGAAATACTCCTCTACTCTCCACTCCCCTGCACTTTACTCTCACTACACCGCACGCTTCAGTCAAGATCACTTCATACAGCCTGTTTCTTCAGTCTTTAACATGTTAGTGCAAGGGGGGGGGGGGGTCAAACACATTTTAGTTCATGGGTCACATACAGCAGAGCATACGTGATTAAAGTATAAATACTTTCACAAAAGCCAAGCAATTACTACAATGAATCAATACGGTGAAAAGTCCAAAAGTTCTTGTCCTGCAGTTGTTGCATTGCAAATGTTTTCACAAACTCACCATGGCAACATGAGTTTGAGGAACAAAGTTAGCTTTCATGCAGATATCTCAATTTGGGTCTCAGTGTTGTGTCTGCTACGCTTAAGAAAGGTTTAAAAAAACAAACAAACATTGTTTTCTTACAAATGTTGACACACTGCCACACACAGTGCCAGAATAGGACGAAATCATATTCAGTAAACAATGTTTTGAGTAAAATATTAGAACCAGTTGTACCTATTTCAAAACAAATGACATCTAAACTTTCCCACAAATTCAAAACATTCTTTCATAATTTGTGCTAAGTCGATCTCTCCTCTCAAACTCCCCTGACAATAATATTTCTGCACGTAGTTGAACAAATCATCACATGTGGGCAAAAGCAACTGTGGTCCTTCTATATATTTGCTTGATTAGTGTTTTCTTTACTCAAAATTACTGAAATGAATTACAATAATAACACAAAGAATGCTCTGTAGCGTAGAACAGCCTCCCTGTCATTACATTAGGGCAGTGCTTATCATTTGTCATTCCAGTTTAGGGAGAGGGAGGAGAAACGGGTCGCCACATGGCTTAAATTTCCACATGAAGCAGCCTGAAGTCCCAGATGGCTTCAGATCTCCAGCTCGGTGATGAATGTCCGACATACAGTGAGTTCATGTGTCCGAAAGGAAGCAGATAATAAAAAGCAAGGAAAGCAGGAAGGGAGAGAAGAGGAGGTGTTTTTGTTCCCCGTTTTCAGCCTGAGTGAGATATATAATGATACAGTAGCTCCTCTAACAGGTTCACATGTCCCTGTTTAAATATCTACTGAGGTTTAATTAGATAAAACTGCAAATTAATGCCCATATATTATAAACAGAGCTTTTTTTTAATTATTTAATTCAAATATAGTCATAGTGACAATTCAAAAAAGTGAGTTAATTCAAGTTCATGATGTTTAACAGCAATTTCCTTCTTCAAAGTATGGAGTCTACGTCAGACTTCACATTTCTGATAACGGCGGTCAGAACTGACAACTGTACAATTCAGGTTGTAGTATAAACAGGTCGCCAGTGCAACACAAAACTTACTTGATGCTTGTTTCAATAGGTCAACTGTTAATAAAACCATAAATGTCAAACGTGCAAAGTTTCACCCGAAAACAAACAAACAAACAAACAAAAAGCTTGGTCTGTTGAGCTCACGTTGTTTCATTTGAAACCTCCTGTGAAAAATATGATTGTTCATGTCTTGTTTTTATAGCTTTTGTATTTTATACATGAAATCTGATTAATGAAGCTTGTGAATTTGAGGAATTTGACATTTTGCTTCTGTTATATCATGTTTGTCATCTAAACACCGGCTACGCCTATTTAATGACTATTTATACATCATCAAGGATTATGTAACAACTTCAGCGTGGATTGAAAAACATCTGCACCCTTCAGATCCAAAAGTCAAAGCTCCATGCTGGTAAACATGTCTGGCAGGTGTGACGGTGCATGGACAATGGCCAATTGTTTCTGGGTTCCCCTGTGTTTTTTTTTTTTTCCTCAGGACAGAGGCTACTGACTCACAAAAAAAAAAAAAACAGAACAAAATGGGCACTAATTTAATCAAATCTAAACTGGACTGAAGCAACAACCGAGACTACATAAACAAGGAAATCATTGTGAAAATTGGATCTTGCTACCTCAGAAAAACTTGTGAGGGGTCTTGATGGACGGCCTCAAAGTCTCCATAACAAGCGATTTGCTGTCTGCCTCGTTTTCGGTGCATAAACACTAAAAGCCATAGAAAATAAACTGGCAGTGACACATGGATTGTGTGGCCCAGGGGTAAAACATCCAGAGCGGAGGGACCGTGAAAAAGCACAAGGCTCAGAATAGCTTGTTGTCCCAGAGGGCGTCTCGCTGTCCTGTACCATTCTGTACTCCTGCTGTCCCACTGCGAACTTCAGCACAGAAAACACTACAGTCGCAATGCAAAAACCCTCAAAAGATGAAGTCTGAGGTAAGGGTTTCGCCTCACCTTTACATCTGACCTAGTCTGAGAACAGTCTCTGGGAGAGAGTGAGGGGTGACTCTAAATATAACAATGACCACATTAACTTCCAGATGATGGAGTGGTGGGTTTTGTCAAGGAGGCCTTGTTTCCCAGAGTGGCAGCACTTTTGGTGGGGGTATGAGGAGGACAGGAATGTCAAGGGAACAGTATTCACAAACACAAACCCACAGGACCCTGCTGGGAAAGCCACATTCTCATAGATGGATCCTCTTCCTGGTAAAGACGCAGTCATAATACAAGCAGAGACGCAGGAAGAGGGATCCTGCCCAGAGTTCAAATATCTACTGAGGTCTAACTAGATAAAACTGCCAACACGTTTTTATAAATACCCTCAGATACACATCCTGATATCTGACTTCACAGATTCAATATGAAAAAAATATTACCAAGAACCTCCCGAAGGAACACGAATATAGGAGATCATCAAGCCAAATAAATCCCACGCTTCACCATCAAGAACAAAACTGGGACAGAAATACAGTTTCCAGATCAAATGGAGATTGGAATGGTGGGAATTTGGATGAAAGCGCCACAGGCTTCAGTGTCATTCTAAAAACCAAAAGTTTTCCTGGAAAACTGAAGTCAAAAAAGAGACAAAATGAGTTTCATATCTTGAGGGAGCATCCAGTGACAAAAAATGTCAAGAAAGAGCTTCAAAAGGCATTGAAAACAAACCTCACATCAATCTCACTCTATACTTTTCAGGGATGCACCAATATCATTTTTTTCAATAATGAGTATCAGTGCTGACCTTTCGCTATTTGCCGATGCCGAGAGTACTGATACATGTATTTTCTAAATGCCATTAAGCAAGTATTTAGCATCAAGCATGGTTCGGATTAAAATAGTTCCTGGATCGACTGAGCAGTTAATCTAATCAGCAACCTCGGGATAACTGTACCAGTCCAAATGTCACTAGTGATTAAGTTGCTGAGGTTGTACGAATAAGGTTTTCACCTTATTGATATTGTTAATACTGAGGAATCTCCAAACCGTTGACATCGCTCGTCTTCTCTCATCCACCTGATGCTGACAGAGAACATCAGGCTGTAAAGGAGATCTCCATGCAGCATCACACCCAATACCTGAAACTGGTATCGGTGCTTCACTGTTAGCACAATTCCTTGTAACAACCATGGAGCTGAGTGAAAAGGACAACTTAAAAAGATACATCAAATAGGTACGAGAGAGAAAGGTAAAAAAGAAAATTAAAATTTAATAAAAATAAAGCTAGAAACAGCAGCTGTTGCTGAATAAGAATATTGATCAACCACCTGGCCAGAGAGTTCTATACTTACTCAAATGTAAAATGATCACTGCATTGTGGAATCTGAGTCCGCACATGTTACAAAACCAACCAAAAATCCTCTGGAACTCTCCAGGTTCACCCTTCAAATTGCCCATCAGTACCTTTTCACTCAGTAGGAAGGATGTTAGTTTGTTCATCCATCTAGCAAATGTAGGTGGTAATACTGCTGTCCGAAATTTTACTTTTCAGCATTTTTTCACAAATTGCATAAAACACTGACAAGCCATTCAAAAAACATATGTAATAAAAAAAAATGGTCCCTTTTCAGGTCAAAAGCAGTCACTTTTTTGCAAGCTGTTATTTAACTTATTTGACTTAAATGACCACAAAAAAAGAGAAGGACAAATATGGAGAAGAAATCACAGGAATATGCTGACTACCATGTTAGTTTTTCCCAAATATATTTCTTATCTAACCCGCTCACATTAAAGTCCACCTAAACTGTAGCTGAAGTGAAGTTTTCTGGTAATCAGTCAACTCATAAGATAAGAATCAGCTTCCACTCTTACATTTCACTCACTCAGAGGCTGAACACTTGTTTTCACAACGCCACACACAATGAAATATTCAAGGTGAACACATACAATGTTAATCGACGAAGGAGTACCAGTCGCGTCTCGAGGCAGAGGCTAAAGAGAGAGTATGCGGGGCTCACTGATGCACACTTCACTGGTGATTTGGTTGTGACAATTTTCATGTTCCAATTATGTTTACAAGGACTGAAACAGAGGATTATGGGAGGGGGGGAGGGCCGCCTCACTGGAGGGAAACTGGAGCTTCGTCGTGGTTCAACAACAGATGGAGGTTAAATATGTGGAGAGAAAACAAATTCAAAAGTGGCATCTGAAAAAGAGCCAATCACAGTCGGGAAATTCCAAGATAGCCCAATTTAGCCTGGATCCACAAGCCAAAAAACAAACTATGGAGCTATTATCCCATGGAGGCATCACTCATGTCCTCAGTGGTACAGCAGCTCTGTGTCCGAGTGACAGCTTACTACCTCAACAAGAGGACGACCTCAATTTTCCCAATGGGAGCGTGTGGGAAATAGGTTTCAGCAAATTTATAGACAGACTAATTCAGGCAAATGTCAAGCGAGTTTCTGGCCGAGGCTTCCTGCTGAGCATTAATGTGGTTGAGTACAACAGAGATACAAGCTTGACTCTCACATTTTCACAAAACGGCAGCTGACAACAGGTTTATTAGTTTAATAATAAAAATTCCACTCCACGTTGCCAAGTTTAAAGATTGCATTTCCAAAATGTGCTTTCAACTCGACAACAGTAACAGCACTGCTTTTGATACTGCTGATATTTATAGATCTGAGCAGAAACCTGCTGCCGGTCTGAAGGACAAGTTGACCAGAATGGCTTCGATGCTTCCTGTTGTGTTTGAACAAGCTTTTTTTTTTCTCTCTTTTTTTTTTAACTAAAAACAACTCCACGCATATCAATGAAACATAAAACTAAATAAGATTTTCAATGTTATATCACTTACAGTCAAGAATTGTGGTTGTGATATTATAAGAATTGCATTACAGTAAAGATCTAATGTGCTCCACTTAAACTTTAGATGTTTGTCCTGCTTCTGCATGTCTGATTTAAAACAGGGTGCCACTAACGGATGTCTGCAAACATGATCAAGATGATCATTCAAGGATGAGATTTTTCAACAGACAACAGACTCAGGCCCCATTTTCATGACAAAGTTTAAGCGAAAAAGAAAAAACTCTAACTCACTATTTGGGGGTCCGTTCACACAAAAACAAAGCTTAGAGCCACTGAAAATGCAGCTTTTAGAAAATGCTCCAACTCTGTCTTTGTGGAAACGGGGAAAACAGCATCATCTGCAATGATTTCCAATCCCCCGAGTGGATTTGGCTTCTATTCTCTTTTCTAACTGGCTGTGAAGTTTTCAAAATGAAGAATCCTAATAGTATAAAGGTAAGAGTGTGACTATGATCATAGTCCCATTGAGACTCTGCCCACGAGAACAAACCCCAATATGTAGGGTCCAAGGTTTCTCTACAGGCTGCATCAAAGCACAACTGGGAAGACAAGTAAAACAATACTCTGAAAAGACATCTCTCGGGTCAGACAGCAGCTCCGAAGCCTCGTCTTGTCCCGTCTTGTCTTTATGGGTGCCGAAAGGCCTCACTGTTTGGTGCATTTTGTGACACTGGTACGTTTGCAGGCCTTTGGCGTACATAATAAAGCCGCCATTCAGGCAGACAAAAAGCCTTTTGTTGTCTTGCTGCTGAAATAATATTATCACAAGGGGAATACAATGAATGCTGCCGATTGAGGAGTGAGAAAAGGCCATTAATGGACGTCAAACATTGACCTCAGAGTTTGATAGGATATTGCTGCATTCAGATACTGTTCAAATGAAAATACAACTCAACAGTATCACTTGGAAAACAGCTTTAATCAGAATGATTTATATCTGAGAAAACAGAAACTAATGACTGGAAGAAACTTGCAGTGCAAAAGAAATGAACAGCTGCAGAGAAGGCCATGACAGATCAATTCAAAAGGATGAAAACAAAACAGGGACTCACATGTTTGGCCTGTCACGTGAATCATCATTGATCTGAGGCTAAAGTTCCTCCAAATGCTTTGAAAAGTGAACTGCTGACTGGATTTTCAATCAAAGGTAAATATTGAATCATGCTGACACAGCTACAGCTATTTCCCACAACACTCAAGGGGACTATGTTTCTGAAATCTCAAACTATCTGGTACAATCAGAACCATTAATTCAACATTGGAATCATTTGGAATCACGATTCATTGGAATCGTTGAATCATTTAAAGCATGGATGTCAAACATAGGGTCCGTGGGCCAAAACTGGCTCACAAAAGGCTCCAATCCAGGATGCCAAACCACCAAGCAAACTGCAAAACTTTGAAAGAAAACACTGATTTCTCAGTCACTCCAAGTGAAACTGGATTGTATTGGCCCCAGATTGTTTAAAAAACCTGGTTAAAGGTTTCATCTGTCAATAGTCTCGTTCTTGCAATCAGGCTAAGATCAACAATTGAAAAAACTGAAATTCATGTCAGAAGAGGCAGAAATTAGTTTGTGTGACTGAGCTTTTTGCGTGCATTTATCACACTACAATACAACTGTTTCTGATACCGTGCCTGTAAAGCAAGCTATGAGCATGACACTCAAATGAAATCCCTCCAGGAGAGGCTTTGAGCTTGTGACATACAAAAAGATAAACTTAATCCCACTATTAAATTAAATATTAAGACTTTCTGATCCTGTGCATGTGCACAAAACACACACACAAATGCACATTCCTCCACAATGTTTCATATTAAACACTGGACGTCCAAAATGACAGGATGTGGCTGTGTGCTTCTGTCATTTCACACCAAAAACAGAAACTGAAAGAAACAAATGAGAAAGAAAAGAGCAGCAGACATCTGTCAAAGGAGAAGAGCTGGATCCTGGAGGAGATCTTCCACTCAGACTGTCTGAAACCTCCCCCACTCCACATCCAGACCAGCGAAACGCCCGGTTAACCTTCCAGAGGGGAGCACGCATGGCATGACATGACATACAGTAACTGGCCTACTTCTGGATGCTGGAGACACGGCTGTCTGTGCAGTGGGCTGCGCGGAGGAAAAATCCTGCTGTTTCCAATGACAAGTGGGCCTTCCTGGTCCTGGGGGGCCGCGGGCCTGCATAGTTTCATTGTGTCTCTGCTCTACATACCTGACTGGAATGAATGGCTCATTATCAGGCTTTCTGGACAGCTTCTTGGAGCACATGTATTAAATTTGGGTATTTTGGAGCAGGAAGGCAAAAAAGAAAAACTATGGGTTTGAGTCAAGACTTTTCTGTGTAGAATTTGAATGCTGTCAGTTTTTGTTTTTACTTCACAATCCAAAAATATGTGTTTGAGGTTAATTGATGGAAGAGCCATGTTAGTCTCCAGCTTCAAACAACCCTGAATTGGGTAAAGCGATGTTGAGGACGGACAGATGGACGGGGCAGGAAGACATGGGAAACAAATGATCCTGAAGGACCAGGGTTGCCCTCCGCTGCTGCAGAGGGAAACCCACTCGCTGTTAACAGGCTGGTTTGACACTTGTCTCATACATAACATGCATACATTAACATGATGCAGAAGTGGAGGCAGCCAACACTCTAAACATGGCGAGGATAAGGGAGGAGCTATCTATGTGTCTATATTTTCACAGAAACCAAACAACTACAACTAAAAATGACTCAGTTTAAGGGAATTCTAGTCAACCTCTCTGGTACAAAATACAGTGAAATTTAGAAAAACACTTATAATAGTTGCATTACGCATGTTTTTATAAACTCACCACGACAGTATGGCTTTGAGGCAAGGTTTGTCGAAATAAGGTAGAATCACTAATATCACTAATATAATAACAGTGTTGTGCATTGTCTGCAACTACTAATAAATATGCTTTAAAAAAAATAAAAAAGCTTTCTTTGAAATCTTTACAATTAGCCTGGTGTTTTGGCGGACTAGATTGGAGTCTCTTGCGGGCCAGTTCTGGCCCACGGGCCTCATGTTTGACACCCCCGCTGTAAACACACATTTCTGTCTTTTCTGTCAGGAATTCACATGTCACTGAAAAGACTGGAAAGTCCAAGAGGAGCGATGTGAAATGAGAAATTTCCAAAAAGAGAAGCGCTAACTCACTGTCCACACCACAGAGAGCTTGTAAGGAAGCAGCCTCACTTCCTGCAATAACTTAAAATCTTAAAAACCTTTAATTTCTCCACTGAGGAGTCTGTGCGGGACCACCATGGCGCTCCGCACGTGCGACTAACGGTGATAATTAGAATGAAATGCTTCTTCTGTCACTGTTTTCAAGTTGTAAAAACACACAAAACGAGGCTCTGGTAGAAACACACACACACACACACACACACACATACATACACACCGTTTGAAGAGAATAATGTTGGGTAGCAGGGACGTCTTCTTACCTTTAGAAGTGACTTCTGCTCCGCTGTACCTGCGAGGAGAAACTACATCCACTATTCTCATTCTCCGTCGAGTTCAGAGGAAAGAAAAAATCTCTAAAATATCCCGAAATATGGAGAAATCAGAGTCCGGCGGCTCGGTTCCGATATCCGTGCTGGTTACACGGACTCTCGCCCCCCGTGAGCCTCGCTACACATGCTGAGACAGAGTGTGTGTGTGTGAGTGTGTGAGAGAGAGAGTGAGGAGCCTGCAGCTGTGAGGCTGACAGCGGGCACGAGCCGCGGCGGGGGGGCGCGCCTCCGCGTGCAGTTTACACACTAACTGTTAGATTATGATTAATGATCAGATTAAACACGTGGAATTTATTAATAGGTGGAATTGCTCATATGTTTCATTTGTAGTAATTTTAAGTTTGAAACATAAAGTTTAGGGTGATGTCGGTGCTGCTCATATAATCTAAACTGGTGCGATTTGCAAAAAGCGTATTTCTGTTTCACAAAAAGAAAAACTTGCAAGTTTACAGTAAAAATACATGGAAGGAAATTTAAAAAAATAGTGCAATATTTAAAGGTCATGGTGTGCCCTCTCGTGGACAATCACAAGACATGCAGTCTCCGTTTCCAGTCGTGAAGATTTTTTTTTTATTGTAATTTTTATTAATTTTATTGAACCACAAACTTCCAAATATCAATCTAGGAAATATTGGTACTACCAATAAATTTTTCATGTGTTTGCACTGTATTTAATGTAATGAGGAAATACTTTATTCGCGCACTAAAATGAGACAAAAAGAAAACTGCATGATCAATAATTTTAGATTCATGACCAGAACAGGGGTGTCAAACACATTGTAGTTCAGGGTGCACGTACAGCCCAATGTCATCTTGAGTGGGCATGACTAGAAAAACAGTGCAATAACATCCTTCATAAACTATTTTCGAACTTTAAAGTTTCTCTTTGCTGTGGTGCAGAGTACATGTGATGAAATTGTCAATATTTTCTCAAAACCAAACATTTACGACAAAAAAAAAAAAAACAAGTCTCAACATAAAACCAATTTTAATGAAACCTTCTGGTGCTACATGCAGTGAAATATCCCAAAATAAACCCTTTCTCATTTAGCTGTTGCATGACAGCATTAGTTTGAGGCTAAGTTTGATGGCTTTAATGGCAGCATTACTGACATCTCAGCTCAGGTCTTAGTGTTGTGTTGTATCTACAACTCTTAGTTTTTTCTGAGAAATAATATGTTTTCATTGAATTTTTTACCATTTGCTTGGTGATTTGGTGGACTGGGTTAAAGCATCTTGCAGTCCAGTTTTGGCCCACAGACCTTGTGTTGACACTCCTGGCCTATTAGATAACTCCACAGTTGTGTAAACACTGCTGATGCCTATACTTCCATCCCAGTCCCCCCCCCCCCCCCCCCCCCCCCTTAACACTCAAGTGGAATAAAGATACTGCATGAATCCAAAAGACCCACACTAGGCACGCTCCAGATGCCAACAAGAAAACAAATATAAATTCTTTGATTACAAATTTTTTTCCCCTCAGAGTTGCAGAAGTCGTTTCAATCAGAGAGGAAGTGCAGGAAAGTCCAGTTACCTTATTTTACTGTGTCACTGGACAGCATGACTCAGGTGCCTGAGAAGTAGATACTGTTCTCCATCAATCATTACACTTTCAAAGAAAACAGAAAAATAAAATATATTGATTCAGGCAGGGGTGTCAAACATAAGGCCTGTCGGTCAAAACCAGCCCTCAAAAGGCACCAATCCGGCCTCACAAGCCACAAAGCAAATTGTCAAAATCACAACAAAAATAAGGATTGGGTTTTTTTAAACAGTTTTCTTAAGAATAGCAGAAACAATGCTGAGGTCGAGACTGAGATATTGGGGCGCTACCGAGCTGCTAGAAAACTAGCATTAGCCTCAAAGCAATGCTGTCAGTGTGAGTATGTAAAAACAGACTTGCAAAAGAAGAAAAGCAAAAACTTGTTTCTTGGATATTTTACATTAGAAATGGATTTATGTTGAGATGGCAGTAATATTTGGGGTAAAATGTTCATATTAGGAACAATAATATAGATTTATTAGACATTTTTCCACAACAAACAAAAAGTTCAAATTTAAAGGTTAGTTGGATGAAATTGGACTGCAGGTGGCCCTGTCCAGAAATCAGTTTGACACAGCTGGGTTGCATTTTGGACGTAAATAGTCATTTTCATGCACTCTAAAAAATGATTCATGGGGATAGTTAGTTGAGCTTAACATCATGAGCTTTTTCGGCATAAAAGAATAAGGTTGTTACATGGACTTATTATAACAAGGTGGTAATTTGTTTTAAGAGGTTAGTCCGGTTGAAAATATTGGGCTAGCTAGTTGAGCTTAAAATCAAGAGCTTTGTCAAAATAACATTCTAAATTTGATACATGGGGACTTATCATAACAAGATGGTGACTTTTCAAGTTGGTCCAGCTTGAAATCGGAAACTGTGTCAACTTAAATATGTATGTATATTTTCAACAAAACCTGTCAAATTCAAATAGAAAAAAACTTAATTTGTCCCCAAGGGCAATTCAAAGGCCAGACCTGAAATCAACTGTACCTCATTCATTGTCTGAGCTGAATCAGGGACTGAAATTTTGCTGTATATTGAGTTTTCCCATCAGTTTGCCCAAATCTGTTTTGTTCAATTATATAAGTAAGACAAAACAAACAAGTTTTCATAAAAATATTTCAGGGCTGAGTTTATGTAAGATGGTCACATGATAGTGCAGTGGTTAGTGCTCATACCTCACAGCAAGAAGGTCCTGGGTTCAAATACTGGCTGGGGCTCAGGACTTTCTGTGTGGAGTTTGCATGTTCTCCCCGTGTGTGTGTGTGGGTTCTCTCTGGGTACTCCGGCTTCCTCCCACGGTCCAAAAACATGCATGTCAGGTTAAATAGTCATCCTAAATTGCCCATAGGTATGAATGTGTGTGTGTGAATGGTTGTATGTCTGTATATGTGACAGACTGGTGACCTGTCCAGGGTCTACCCCGCCTTCGCCCACAGCAGCTGGGATTGGCTCCAGTCACCCGTGACCCTGAAAGGGAGAAGCAGTAGATAATGAATGAATGAGTAAGATTTTCAAACCATGTTTTAAGGTGAGGTAACCTCACCTCTTTCATACGTTGCTTCACCTTAATTTTACATGGACCAGTTTATTAAAATTATGTTACTTCACCCTAATTAACTGTTTGCAGGTTGAAGTAAATTATGCTGGTTGTCCTTAAAAAACTGAGTTTCGACCATTAAAAGTCCTGTTGGATTTATTGAAAGGTTTTAGTTGAAATTTCTTAAAAAGGTTGATGCAAATTGTTTCCTTAATTGAATTAAGCTCAGCTGTTACACTATTTCTTAGAGTGTGGCTCGATTATGAATTCTTGCAACAACAAAAAAAAGAGGTTGAAAGTAACATTGGGGAAAGACAGTAATCTTGTACTGCATGCTAATTTTCAAAACTAAGGGTTAAAAGGTAAAGGTGTCTTATCCTCTTAATACTATATGTATTATAAATGTGATATGGAGAGGTGAGCTGCAGGCTAGAGAAGTAGATTTGGAACAGAAGCTAGTTGGTTCTGTTCCACTGGGAGGTCCTTCAGCAGCGCCTTTGAAAAATAAACATTTTTATCAAATATTGTGAGTTATTTTGAGCTGTGCTTGTGTCCCCTGAATTAAAATGTGTCTTATCGCATCTACTCTGTCCTCTCTATATCAATTCTCCTCTCCTGGTACAGACAGCCTGTCCTCATGCCCTGTGTGGGTACACTCGGCTCCGGCTCTGGCACAGGACCATAATAATGTCACGTCAAGTGTTTTATTTTCCATTGGTTACTTGCTGGTACCTCAGATAACCTCGTCATGTCGCACGCGCGTCCTCGCGGGGGCGCTGTTTCCAACGTGACTTGGAAAAAGAAAAAGAGAGGGCGAGAGAACGTGACGTTGCAGAAGGGGCAGGCCGTGTGAAAAAAAAGGAAAGAGAAAGAAGAAAGTCTGCGCTCTCATTCATGCACGGTGGACAACATTAGCAGTCTCCGCAGAACGTTGGGACGTGTCACCTCCTCGTCAAAACACACACACCGCCACGAAGCGTCGGTGAGTTGTTTTCCGCTCTTTTCCGGCTGTCTTTACCTGCGCCGGCGACGGCACTCTTACACGGTTGTTATTTTCCGGAGTGAATGTCTGTTTACAGCCGGAACAGGTAAAAAGGAAAATACAGTGAAACGAAACGGGGCTGTTTCTGCGCGTTGGCGTGTGTCGGCGTGTTGCATTCATTCGCGCGTCGGCGCCGCGGGTCGAGCTCGAGCCGGGCGGTGTTTACATGTCGACATGTTTCGCCGGGCGGCTTGTTTGGCCTGCAGTCCCGAGCTGGCGTCAAGTTTACTGTTTTACTGTCCTGTGAAATCCACATTTACACCCCAGAGTAAACAGCCCAGCCATTTCTTTCAATTAGAAGACGTCTGCAAAGGTTTTATGTTGAATCGGCCTTTTTACTGCGTGAACGAAAACACATTATGGCTGTAAAAACGGCCCAGGTGAATCTTTGTTACTCATGTTGCCCCTCAATGTAGGCAAAAGTCCAATTAGAGGTCATTGCCTGGCCAACGCTTCGCAGCTCCATTACAACACATGCAAATCATGGTCATTTAATAAGTGTGCACCTCACTGGCACCAGTGTTGTTGATTGTTGTTGCAAAATGACACGTTTTAAACATTAGGTGTGTGCATATGTCACCTGACGTGTGAAGGTCAATACACACTGTCCCACATTGTAGGATACATGATTAAATCTGAGATAACACAACGTTTCCCCTCTATTATAATTGCACGTCCCTGATAAGGACGATCGGTTTGGATGAAATAAGTAAATGGATCATCACACTAGTGACCCCGTTTTAACCATACCACGTGGGCAGGGTGCTCGATTTAACACCAGGAATGGAGCCTCCATATGTGATCAGGTGTGAGTGTATGCTTAATGATTGAATTGTTAAGTCATGACAGCTCGAAACGTGTATTTTCGTTCCATTTATTACTATATAGCGTTTTCTATTGAATAATATAAAGTAAATCAATTGTTTCTAAATATAGACAAAACAACGACAATCGCGTTTATATCAAATGTCTGAATCGAACGATTTGAATTCATATTATCCAAAAAGTATCAAATGTGTATTAGTGTGTTGCCAGTTTTGCCCGGTTTCAAGCGGCGCAGAGCTGCGACCTTTCCCCCAGTTTCTGCAGCAGAGGGCGGATCATGTGATGCTGGAAAGTAGCTGGGGGAAGGGACTGGCTGCGCGCGCGCACACACACACACACACATACACACACTCACACACTGCTGTGTGGATGCTGCTGCTCCTGCACACACACAGCGACGTGTCCTGCTTCCAGAGTGCTCTCATTCAATCAAATATAAACACAGACTTCCAATTAAAGCAGCCATTTTCCTGCAAAGTGAATCTCTGCTGCTGCATTTCGGCACAGTGTCCAGAAACTGACGCAGACCTGAAGACGGGGCTAGGGTTAGGCCCTGTTTTTGTTTCAAGTGATAATGCATGGATTTTTGTGTTTTTGTTTCAGACAGGTTTCGCATTTTCACGGCAACGTTGTTTGAACTGCAGAAATGCGAAACAAAATATGTAGTTTTCATGTTCCACCGCTAGTGGGTGCTGTTCGTTTCTGTATTGTACACATGCGTGCAGAGAATACACTGTTAACATTAGCAATGGTGACGAAACACAACAAGTGGCACAGTTGGATTGTTATTATGGAGATTCTTAGCTCTCTCCGGAGAATATGGGCTGGGCGTCATGACACTGTGAGGGCGACCATTGTTATTGATCATCTACTGAGCACGTGCCGAAGAACTATTCATTGAGGCCGTGGTGTGCATGTGCAGTAGCAGCATCTCTGCTATCCACATGGAGAGGCCAAGTGTTACAGAAAGTGATGTTTTTGCCAGAACTATCAATCAATATGCTCTGGCCTTAATCATTTTGTCAAGTATGGGATAATACATGAGAATAATACTATTAAATAATATTCAACTAAGCCTTACATGGGACTAGCATAGCACTTTTTTCTTTATTTGTACAAAATAACAATGTAATAGAGTTACAAAAGCAAAAAACAGGAACAAGAAATGTACAATCTTATAATCCAGGTAAAATTGCAGTAGATAAGAACCTGTTGTCAAAATACAAGCTTCAGTTCAGAGTCTCCTGTCGTTCCAGGATGTCGTCGTGTGGTTTTCTGTACCACCACTGTATCTAGGCCACGATGAGCAGTGCGAGCAATAACCTGTCAAATTTTTCTAAAGACTGATCAGGTGATTTCAGTCTCCATATTGACTTGTTCTTTTCTGGTCTGAGTCAAACATGTAAACTTTATTGAAATGTGAAACTACTCGCTTGGGGCTTTCCTGGTTCATAAGTAGATAAATCCTGAGTCGGCGTAACCTGGCCTAGCATCAGTTGTCTTGGTGAAGTTCTTCACTTGTTGAACCAGTTCAGAGATGTTGCACACGGTCGCCTCCCAACACATGGCCTCGGGTGCCATCATGCAGGAACCGGTTACATGAATATAACAGCCAAAAGCAAAACCACAAGCATCACATTTCTAAACGATATGCACTACTTCCTGGAAAAGTGAATGTTGATGTGTTAATAATCAATATTGCCAAGAGGCAACCACCCAGAATGCATTGTGTTTTGGTTATACTTTATTAGGCACATGATATTTTTCCCCAAGTATTTGTGACGGAGCTGCCTCACATGACTCCTCAGTTATTGTGTTCTTGACTCGTCCTCATGTGAACCTAATTGACCGCTGAATGTGTTGGTATCCATCTTTTTGACGTTGTTGTTTCAGAGGTTCTCATGTTTGAAACCCCGGATCTACATGTTCCATGTCCTTTCTAACCTTCGACTTAAGCTTTGCGGAAACTAACACTTCTCTAATGCTATTATCTCTCTCTTTCTGTCTCTCTGTCTGTCTGTCTCTCTCTCTCTCTTCCCTCAGTGACCCTCCACAGTAGTCTCTACCATGGCAGAAGCTCACCAGGCGGTGGCCTTCCAGTTCACCGTCACCCCCGACGGCATCGACCTGCATCTGTGCCACGAGGCTCTGCGGCAGGTCTACCTCTCCGGCCTCCACTCCTGGAAGAAAAGGTTCATTCGGTTTAAGGTAAAGGTCAACAGACGGAGCGAAGTCCAGCGAGGAAACTTTGACTGGATCGCTGATATATTCTCCCGTCGTTCATGTTTCACAGCAAAGTGCAAACATAAATCACATAAGAACATTTATATGTTCATAAAAGGAGACCATAAAAATAGATGAACTGAAATCAAAGTACAGGCAAGAACAGACTTTCCATTAGATTGTTTTTTCAACCAGCTGACACATTCAATCCTTTATTTACGTATTTTTTTAGTTCATCTTGTTATGCTACTCTATATTCAAATGAGCATAATGGCGACACATAACTGTCACTGAACATAATTGATTTTTTTTTTATTGCACAAGTAAATGTAAAATTAATAGGAGTAGAATAATAGACTCTTTCATAATCATCTTTGAACCTCTGGTTAGCTAGTAACACCAGACGAGCTTTAGTGAAGCTATATTTTTATCCACATCTGTTTGCTCAGTGAAATATTTGGTGAACCTGATCACACGGGAAGGTCACACACTGCGACTGTAACCTTCGTTCCTGTCCTTTGTGTGTTCGCCTTTGGCCCAGTAGTCTTTGTACACAGTTCCAGTGACTCACATGAACCCCACGGCCTCCCAGCATGCATTGGTCAGTGGGTGTCAGGGATGAAACCAGCTCTGTGTCATTATGATTGATTTCTACGAGTTTGTCTCAGTCATCCTGTCATTTCTCTCTTTTTCCCCAACAGAATGGGGTGATGACCGGCGTCTACCCGGGCAGCCCGGCGGGCTTCATGGTGGTGGTCGTGTCCTACATGTCATACAACAAATACAGACAGCTGGATCCTTCTCTAGGGCTGATCGCCAAGCTGGGGCAACATATACCGATCAGGTGAGCTGTCACAGACACTCAACATGAGCTGACAGAAACTACTGAATAAAAAGATTCCATTATGTGTTATTAAGGATGCATCGATGCCACTTTTTTTGAAGGACAAGATTAAGTACTGACCTTTAGTTATTTGCCAAAACTGGGTACTCATTCAAGTAGTTATTAAATGCCATTAAGCCTAATTTATACTTTATGCGCAAATGATACACAAAGGGAATGCACTGCTGTGAAACGCCTCCGCACAGCCCCTGCTTCGACGCTACACGCACCTCCAGCATCCTTGAAAGCTCCAGCACACGACGGTGTCTACAGTACGTGTAGGACAGCGTGTTTAAGCTATATGTACTATAGACTGAACTCACAGTCCATCAGTCATACTTTAATTAGCATGTAGCATTGCTAGTGTGTGAGCCCCGAAACTCTTTAGCATGTGGCGTGTAGTGCGGCTCGGTGCTAGTGGATCCACTAATGAGTAACGTCGGGCTAGCTCCGCTGGTCCAGCTGTCACTGGTGATGAAGTTGCTGGGGTTATACGAATTAGCTTTTCGCTTTTTCCTAGAGCTCGCCGGGTTGTATCTTTCAATGATTATCAAACCCGACACCGGAGTTGGTGCATTTTCTAGTTATTGATCTGGAAGACAAAGAAGTGAAGAAGCAGATAAGTGGGAGCTGCCTTGTTTCTGAGTCAGACCTTTGCTAAAATGTGACCAGGCATGACAGAGAGTGGGGAGGATACTTTGTGAGGAAGGGATCTTCCTCTCCTCCCAGCTTCAACACAAACAATAAAATTGTGTCTTTCCTTCACTCTAACCGTCCAACGTGACTCATTTTAATGTTATCGATCATGTTTTGTCATATTGTGCAACTCTTTAATGCTTTCGCTATCAGCGTAGTGTTTGAGGGGGTTCCTCTTGTCAAGGGCATCGTTTACGACGGGTTATTAGGTTTATTGCCCTCATAATCGTCTGCAGTGTTTCAGTGGGAAAACACTTCAGGTGCAGTTGTAGTTCTTCAGAGCCTGCTGGCGTTTCGAATGGCTGAACACACTGCGCCGTGATAAAGCCAGTCTTGGGTAACTCAAGCCGTAGTCAGTAATAAATGTTGTGGACTTTATACTGTTGACAGTTAATCAGTCACAACAGGAGTGTGAGTTAATCACATCAAGTTGAATAACAGGAAACATTAACCTGTTCAAAGTTAATGAAAGGCTGCATAAATAATGACCGAGCCAAGTTTTGCTGCTGCGATATGACATAAACTGTCGCGAAACCAGACTGTGCGGATTTTTCTAGTGGGGGTGCGTTTAATTCTGTCTTGTACACCTTTAATTACATCTTCTAATCGCCAGCTGGTCTCATATACCTGTTTGCTGAGATGAAACTAATAAATCATTCAGGGACAACGTAAGATGTCTCCACAGGGAAGTTCTTCCTGTAAGTCAGGAGCGCTCACTGTCACACCTTTCTTTTTAGAAAGTACCCTGATTAAATGTTTACAGTACAAGTTAAATGGTTCATTAACGGAGTTCCCACATACGTCAAATCCCCCGTCTCTTGGACAATTGCACCTTCTTTGTAGTGTTACATTGTCATGAATTGCTTGTGTTATATTGACAGCTTTCAGTTCAGGAGATTTTTCCTTTATATTTTGTGTCTTCGCTTCTGTCCACAGCCAGTACATGTCCACAGACAGCCAGAAGATAGTCGGGGGGGTTCTGGTGGGCACGGGTCTGTGGGTCACCATCATCATGATCATGAGGAATGTCCTGAAGAGCCTGCTGTCGTGGCACGGCTGGATGTACGCAAATCATGGCTCCGTGTCCTGGACCACTCGCATCTGGATGGTGAGAGTTGATATTCCTTTCTAAATTGTGAGAACTTTTCTAAATTCTTTAACAGTTTGTGTTATCCCGTTAGTGTTTTCTTTTTCTTTTCTTTTTTTTGATTTTGAATGGTAACATGCATTTGTGGGTCATTGTTAGCAATTTATCAAGTAAACAATCAGTCGACCCAGTAGCTTGCTGCAGAAGCATTTACAACCTGGCAGCTCCTTGCGGCATCCCCGTTTACAGCCGGAATTTTTCTGCAGTCAGCCGAAAAGGGCCTTATTGGTCACTGTGGCACAAACGGCGCGTCGAGTCGGATCCCACAAGCTTTCAGCCGTAGAGGTCAGAACTGCTGGCGGGCCGCGGCTACCAAGAGCTAAACTACGAGTCAGTTGCACAATCACAATAAGCTGTTTGGCAATGAAGATTGAGCACATTTTTCAGTGGCTCAACCCCAACAATTACAGCAGCGTTTTAAAAAACCTGACATCCCACAGGGCAAATATTTCAGTGGACTCGGTAACTTGATTTTTTTATTCTCTCTCTTATCTCCTCCACTCCTCCAGCTATTAGTGAAGGTGTTCTCTGGCAGGAAGCCAATGCTCTACAGTTTCCAGAACTCTCTGCCCCGACTGCCCGTCCCCTCTGTCAAGGACACCTGCAAAAGGGTAACTTCCACATGTCATTCAACTCCCGCGAACTGGACGGTCCTGAACACACAATGTAGTTTCCAAGAAAATATCATTGAAGTTGGATTGATGTTGAGATTGTTCTCATTTTGGGAGGTGATTTTTTTTTTTTTTTTTTTTTTTTAAATATGGAGTTTGTTGCCCCTGTACTAAAATGTGTTTGACACTCTTGGCTTAGCAGAAGTGTCACTGCCATTGTCTTATGGGGAAGGACTAGTTTTTCTGGCCTGTGCACTCACTGCTGATCTCTCTCCTTCTCTGGTTCACTGTCGCCTCGTTCCCACTGCGCTCTGTGTACCAGTACGGTACAGGTTTTACAGATGTGGCTCCAGGGACACTAAGGTCTTTGTGTTTCTCTGCATCTCATAGTACCTGGAGTCGGTGCGCCCGCTGATGGAGGATGAGCAGTATGAACGTATGAAAGGCCTGGCTAAAGACTTTGAGAAGAACCTGGGACCCAGACTGCAGTGGTACCTGAAACTCAAGTCCTGGTGGGCATCCAACTACGTGAGTTGAAAAGGGTGA
Source organism: Salarias fasciatus (assembly GCF_902148845.1). Lineage (NCBI taxonomy): Eukaryota > Metazoa > Chordata > Actinopteri > Blenniiformes > Blenniidae > Salarias > Salarias fasciatus. The sequence continues at coordinate 25,499,695 of NC_043751.1, forward strand.
ATCTCTCTGCCGTTTGGCTCCGCTCGTTCCTGAACAGCAGTCTGACTGTATATTTCTCCTGGCTCAGGTCAGCGACTGGTGGGAAGAGTATATTTACCTGAGAGGCCGTGGACCCATCATGGTTAACAGCAACTATTATGCAATGGTAAGATCTCTGTTTGTAAACAACAACTTTGTCTAATGAGTAAAGATTAAATAACTCTGTCTCCCGAATAGTGAATGCCAAGTTTTTTTTTTATGATCCCAGAGTGAAGTCCAAACAGTTTTCATTAGTTTAACTCTCCTGTGAGTGTGAAGGACTCGTAACTAAATACTGCACCATGTTGTTAGTTGTTTACGACGGCTGCTTTTTTTAATTCATCCAGTTCAGGGTTGTGCAGAGATGGAGCGATTGTGAGAGTTGGTTGTACTGAAGCTCTGCTGCCATGTAAATGCAAATATACATCTGCTAGACCACTTTATCCAACGCTGGGCTGCGTTACGCTTCAACTGGCAAATACATGCCGAAAGCGAGACAAGCCGCTAGCATCACAATGCAAATACAGAAGAGTAACACACACACACAGAAACAGAGTTTACACAGAAGAAGAAACGTCTCATTATTTAATCTGTGAAAATGTTTTACTTCGTAAATTTTGAGACTTAGCTGGCAGCATTAGCCTCTTGTGTCCCAGGCAGAAATACACACAGTCCAATACTCGGTGTCTCTCAGGAGCTCATTACAGCTACAGCTTCACAGTCTGACGGTTTCCATCCTCATCCCTGGCAAATACGGTTACTTTATCATCATGTCTTTACAGTTTGTTTCAAGTCTTCTTCAGACTTGCAGTCATCACCTCAGTAGGCTTACTTTGAGTCTGCATCCCTCTTTTAAATGTTTCTACTTAGATATGCCTGAAGCCGGAGTCTGTGTACCTCCAGCAGCCTCAACAACCGATTCAGAACTCAGTAAAAACGCCCTCGTTCAGCATCTGTATCGCAGAAAGCTTCTATTAAAGGGGATGGACTTCCTTTGGGACTAGAGGAGATTCTAACAGCAGTCCATAGCAGCGTTTTCTTTCTTTGAATCCCAAAATCACTTCAGGTATTGTATTTCACCTGGGGCAATTGTTGGTACAACCAGATTCCTTTTCGGCGTTGCAACATGCCCGTAAACCACCATCTGGAATGATGATCTGAGCCAGCTTTTCCCAGGAATCACTGCTCTCACGTGTGAACTCGTGTTGTTACATGAGGACGTTTCTCCATCTTGAGAACACACAGCCCTCGCTGACCTGTTCCACCTCTCCGCCTTGTCTCCAGGACTTCCTGTACGTGTTTCCCACCTCCATCCAGGCTGCCAGGGCAGGTAATGCCATCCACGCTATTATGCTGTACAGGAGAAAACTGGATCGAGCTCAGATCAAACCAGTGAGTCCAAAACTCAAAACGGCTTTTCATGTGCTCTGATGCTGTAATGTGAAACACATTAGTACACGTTCAACTTTTCAGTCCTGTGTAAATGTTTAACTTTCTCACTCATAATTTACTCATGGATGGAGTTTATCTGAGTGTGTTTGTCTTGGAAGTTTGATACGACAGCCCCTTATCTTTCACAACCTTTTTCTTGTGTAAGTTTGTCTCCAGCGTGCAGAGCAGGGGTGTCAAACGTGAGGCCCGTGGCCCTCGAGTGAGCTTTTAAAAACATGTACAATTCAACAGCTACAGGAGAAGTTTTTTTTTTATTTTTTTTGTAGAGTTTACTGTATTTTTCATCAGAAGGTTTGATTAAAATTGGCTTTATGTTGAAATGAGTTTGGCACCCCTGCTGTCATGTTAAGTTGACCGTGAGCTTTGTGCTTTGCTTTGTCGCTTGCACTTCTGATGGAAGTCAAGTGGTGACGACTAGCAAAGGCTGTAAAGGAATGCCGGCGGTTTCTGGTCCACGCCGCAGCGTCTTCCTTTCCTGCTCCCACCTGCATGACGCCCCAGTGCAAATCAAATTCAATATTTGCACAGGAGTACAAACCAACAGAATGCATTTGTACAGACTCTTAATGCATGAGCTGGCCCTGTTCCACACTCACGTCCGGTTGTCTCTGTTTTGTCCTCTCGCCGTGTCGGACGCTGCGTTAGATATACTTGCTGGCAAACAAGGTTCCTCTGTGTTCGGCTCAATGGGAGCGAATGTTTAACACCTCCCGCATCCCCGGTTTGGAGACAGGTAAGAGGAGGGCACATCTCCGCCGTGCCCTCTGACCCCAGCCCCCCCCCACCCTTCAATCCCTGTGATCCCGGTCATTGCCATGGCGACAGCCACCGGAAACCCTGACTCCTATGCTCGGTCCCGCACAGCACAGCCCTGAAGCAGCGTTAATGTTGTGAACATTTCAGTCAATTCGATTTGTGGATAAACCAAAAGAACCAGTTGGAAGCTCGCCGTTACGTCAGGGCTCTGCTGGCCGCATCGAGATAGCAGGCCATTGGTTTCTGGACCCTGCTCACCCCTCTCTCCCTGGCAGCCTTCTGAGGTCCCTCCTGATCCCTATCAAACCCCCCCCCCCGCCACTCCTCCTCCACCTCCCATCAATGCTCCTGTCCATGTAGGTGTGTGGCTGTGTGTGTGTGTGGTTATGTATGTGTGTGTGTGTGTGTGTGTGTGTGTGTGTCTGCTGCTGCCGCTCTCCTGGGATTTTAGTCACTTAGTTTGTCATGTGTGTGTTTCATTCTCCCCTTTTGCTTTTCAGCTCATGCTCCTTCACACTATTCCCATGTGCTCAGCCCAATACGAGCGTATGTTCAACACCACCCGTGTCCCAGGTGTAGACACAGGTAGAGTGTTTCCTCTAGCAGCGCCTCCTCCTTCACATTACTCCCACTGTACTTCTCCTTGGGACGTTCGTCCGCCTGTTTTGAATTGGAGATGAACAGAATTCCTCCAGTCGATAATGCATGTGTGCCGGTGTGTGTGCACATCCAACAACTAATTTGCATGAGAGTGAAATCTGGATGTAAAGTTTCAGGGAGGTACTGAACAGTGAGTTCTCTCAGGAGCAGGAGAAATAGTCCTACAGAAGAATACTGAACCTGGGATCTAAGATGAAGACACTGTTTCGAGGAAAAAGGTTTTATATTCTGGCCAATAAGTTTCTTTCTCGCATGTTGTCTATAAGACGATGAATGAGATGGCAGGAAGTCTGTTAGCTATGCATTTCTTATGAATCGTTCCAATGATGAAGGTTGGTTGAAAAGGGGTGAAGACGCCGTTGTTGAGTGTGAAGAACTAGCCTGATAATAAAGCCATGTCTACATAACGTTTCAAGTGAAAACGACGCTTTTGCTGCATTTTCAGGTTGTCAGTGTGTGTTCACCGAGCCTGAGCCAGTGGTGTTGAGTCTCTGAAGAGCAAACATGATAGTAAATCAGTGTGTGACGCTGTACTGCATGCAGACAGTCAGGATTGTAACAATAAACAGGTCATTTTGAAGTCTGTGAGTTAAACTGGGATATGTGTTTTGAATATTGAACCTCGAGGTAATTTGTGTTTTCAGTACCACACCTGGTTGTCAAAGTGTGTTGGTGAATGATGTATTATATTCTTAGTGGTTGACGGACTAAGTGTCCATCCTTGATCCATTAGCGAGTGATGGTTACTGCGTTAGCTTGAGCACATCTATCTCAGGATATGCTGTTGCTTCATGGTGAGGAAGGACATTGTTGTCAGTATTAAACGGATGAGAGGTTGTTTGGATTGTTCGTGCTGTTCCCTTCCCCCACCCTCCACTTTTCCTCGTCTGTGACGATGTTTGTTTGAGACACTGAGCGTCACCAAAACGACGTCGCAGTAAAGGCAACGCGCACACAAAGCTTTGGAATCGGCTTCAGTTGGTTGAGCTCAATTCTTCACAGACAAACATCGTCTCAGTTCATTGTAGTTCTAACCACATCCTCCTCTCCCACTTCACTTTCATCCCGCTTAACCCCATGTTCACATTGTGGAGCGACTGTAAAATCTAAACGGCATAAACTTTAAAATCTCAATCAGATCTGTGAGAGATTTCTAGACATCACATCGTTCCACTCTGTGGGAATGTGGAATAATTCCTCATTTCTGATGTTCCCAGGAATGAAATGATCTGATGTCTAAACGCTAAAACAGCTTTGATTTCACAATGAGTGAACAGAATCTATTTTTAAATTGCTTTGACCCAAAATACATTTACAAACACATCAACTCCTTCTGTCAGCAACCTTCAGATTCCTCCAAATGCTCTTTTTTTCTTGTGTGTGTGTGTGTGTGTGTGTGTTCCCCTCCCACTGCGTTATTGCTCCGACTCTCAGACACGCTGCAGCACATGAACGAGAGCAAACACATAGTGGTGTACCACAAGGGCCGGTTCTACAAGGTGTGGATGTTCTACGACGGCCGGCTGCTGCTGCCACGGGAGATCGAGCAGCAGATGGAGCGGATCCTGGCCGACCAGTCGGAGCCCCTTCCCGGAGAGGAGAGGCTGGCGGCGCTCACCGCCGGGGATAGGTGAGTGGCGGCACAGCTGGAGGTCTCACACACCTCACGACAGGCTCTGGAGGAAGCAGGAATGGAATCACTGCAATCATCCTCCAAATCTTTATTATGATGTTTCAACACGCTGCTCAAAGTGACACTGATTCACTTTGTCGTCTCTGTATCACTACTGGAATGACACACTGGCACACAAGGTCACCATTAACCAAACTGAACAGTGTTACTCCTGCATATCTGTGTCACTACTGACACCTAGTGGACTAACGGCCACACTGCCTAAATTACAACTAAACTTTTTGACATGTTAATAGATCAATTGCTTGATTTGTATTGAAAACAAACAGAAAAGACCTAAATAAATATTTAAATAAAAGTACAAAGGTTTTTATTTCATCTCATTCTATTTCATCTTCCATCATACAAACACACTGTTGTGACTTTCGTACCGGCAGATTACTTCAGAGTGCAAAAGGTTAGTTCAGATTTCATGCATTGACTGTTTCTCTACAGGACGCCGTGGGCGAATGCCCGTGAGACGTACTTTGGCCGTGGTAAGAACAAGCAGTCCCTGGACGCCATCGAGAAGGCGGCCTTCGTGGTGACCCTGGACGACACAGAGCAGCGATACGACGAGGCGAACCCGGTCAAGTCCCTGGACAGCTACGCCAAATCTCTGCTCCACGGAAAGTGCTACGACAGGTGGGGACGGCACGGCCGCCATTTTCCTCAAATATGAACGTTCTATTCAAAAATGACTTAAAATAGTTGATTTTCTTTTCTTCCAGGTGGTTCGACAAGTCCTTCAATCTGATCGTTTTCAAGAACGGCACCATGGGACTGAATGCTGAGCACTCATGGGCGGACGCTCCCATCATTGGACATTTGTGGGAGGTACTGCGGTGTTCTGATGATAAATTGCTGTTATTATTGGCTTCATTACATCTGAAATTCAGATTTACCAAGTTATTGTCCATTATTATGTTATTAGTTGTGTCTAGCGGTTGTTACCTTCACAAAGTTGGTGTTTCACAGTGGTGGAAAAAGAATGTGACGTTACCGAGAATTGAATGTTTCTCCCTCCTTCAGCACGTTCTGTCCATGGATCCCGTGAGGCTGGGATACACCGAGGAGGGCCACTGCTGCGGGCAGCCTCACCCCAACCTGCCGGGTCCTCAGAGGCTGCAGTGGGACATCTCAGCCGAGGTGAGACTGAGAGCATGTTTACACCACAAGGGTCCAAGTGAGAACACATCGTTTGTGTTTCAGAACGGTTTTGTGTTCACGTGGTTTTTCATGGAAATGGCAGGAGCATGTGGACACTGAGAATAATACAGTGTCGTTTTCACAAAGTTACTTTTTCCCCACTTCACACAGAGTTGCAGCATTTTCAGAAAGTGCATTTTCTCTGAGCACTGTTATCCTGTAAACAAGCCCAAAACCTTTGCATTTTCACTTAAAAATGGGGTCTCATTTGAAGTCTTAACACTGCTTTGATAGTCAGATCAGGGGCTCCCTCTGGTGGATGGATCAAATAAATACACTACTGTTGATATTTGATCAGAACTTTAAAATTGCAGATGTTGTAGTTGCATATTGGAATTGTGACAGATCTTCATAGAAATAAGCAAGAAATGACAGCCTTCAGTTCTCAGTAAAAGCTCCTTCATCTTTTTCCTCAGTGCATCGAGGTGATTGACAGCTCGCTGGCAGTAGCCAGAGTCCTGGCAGATGACGTGGACAGCCACATTTTCCCCTTCAGCGACTTCGGAAAAGGGCTGATTAAGAAGTGCCGCACCAGTCCGGATGCCTTCATCCAGATCGCCCTGCAGCTGGCCCACTACAGAGTGAGTGTCGCCGTTCACCTCGCCTCAGTCAGGATGTCCAGGAACTTGTACTTCTCCTCTGTTCCAGCAGAGGACAGTCTGAGCTCACCAACAAACATCACAGAAAGACACTCAAACTGTCAAGTCTGGACTGATTCAGACTGTTTCCATATTAATTTTATAGTTTCTGTAAGTCCCCAATGTTAAAATGGTTCTAAATTCCATATATATAAACTATAAAATAAGGCTTTGACGTCATAATAGTTTAAGTGTTTATAAAAAAGGTATAATTCCTTATTGCATTTCCCGTCAGGACAAAGGGAAGTTCTGCCTGACGTACGAGGCCTCCATGACGCGTCTGTTTCGGGAGGGCCGGACAGAAACCGTGCGCTCCTGCACCGTGGAGACCTGTGCCTTCGTCCGCGCCATGATCCGAGACGAAACGGTGCGTCACAGATCCTCAGATCCGCTTGCAGAGAATCGGATATTTGTACATTCGTCTTTGACTTTGTCCCGTTCCTGCAGAGAGAGGAGCGTCTGAAGTTGCTCAAAGTGGCAGCAGAGAAGCACCAGAACATGTACCGCCTGGCGATGACGGGAGAGGGCATCGATCGCCACCTTTTCTGCCTTTATGTGGTTTCCAAATACCTGGGGGAGGACTCGGCCTTCCTCAAAGAGGTGCCAACTGATTCCACACGTGTCCTGGTCATGGAGCCAGCGTGCTCTGTGGTTTATATTTACATTCAGTATTAACGACTTTTATTTTGTAGGTTTTGTCCGAGCCGTGGAGGCTTTCCACCAGCCAGACTCCTCTGCAGCAGGTGGAGCTGTTCGATCTGGTCCGACACCCTGAATATGTGTCTTCTGGAGGTGGATTTGGTCCCGTAAGTCATCCAGGATACCTTCCTGCTTTTAGCTGAGGGGACCGCATTCAGCCAGATTTCATCATGAGTGGGCCAGACCCGTAAAGAATTACCAGAATAACCTTTAAACTGAAGTTTTTCTTTGTTGTGGCGCAGAAGATACATGATGAAAATGTATGGAGCCTCATGTAGGCCTGGTTTTGGCCCACAGGACTCATGTTTGGCACCCCTGAGTTCTCGTCATTGAATGCAGCACGTTTTGCCTGCACAATTTTTTATGATTAATTTCATTTCAGAGACAGTGCAGTCGGTGCTCATCATGACAAAATTCACACAAATTGCTGTGACTTGTGTTCACATTATCTCCTGTAATAATCAGTAAAATCGAGCCATGATAACGTTTATATTCAGACGTTACACTTCTTCTTTCTTGTGGAACAGATGATGAAAATGTAAATTTTTTTCACAAAAGCAAGAATTTCCTCCTGAAAATTACAACAATCTAACAATCAGAGACGTAATTTACAGTGAAATCACTCAGAAAACCCATCACTGTTGCATTGTGGGTGTTTTTATAAACTCGCTTTGATAACATGGCTTTGAAGCGATCGCTCCCCTGCTTCATAGTATTTTTTTCACATCATTGGTGGAAAGGAAGCAGTGACTGATCTGCTCTGTATGTTTGTCCACCAGGTGGCGGACGACGGTTATGGAGTCTCCTACATCATTGTTGGTGAGAATCTCATCAACTTCCACATCTCCAGTAAACACTCCAGCCCAGAAACCGTAAGTTTTTGCCGAGATTCTTTTTTTTTTTTTTTTTAAACTCAATTTTAGATTTATTCCTAAAATAAACTAAAACGGTTTTGTGTTTCTCAGGATTCCCATCGTTTCGGAGCCAACATTCGACAGTCCATGCTGGATATTCTGGATCTCTTCCAGCTGGACAAGAAAACCAAGTGAAGAGGAAAAACACCACAAACTGTTTTAGCAAAGCGTTTCTTTTTTTTTTTTTGTTTTGTTTTTGTTTTTTTTTGCTGAAGCCTGAAACCATTGGATTTGGGATTATTTTTAAGTTAATTGATGTTACAGAAATGAGAATTATTGAAAGGCATTTGGAAATATTCCTGTGTGTGTGCGTGCGAGCGTACGTATGTGTGCGTGTGTGTGTGATTGAATGAGAGGCCTTTGTGTGTAGGTGGTGTGGGTTCAGGTAGTGCACAGATCAAACTTTTTATTTACTGGACTGTTCGAACAGGTGCCTTACTGACCCACTGATGTTCAAAAAAAAACAAAGAAAAAAAGGGCAGAAAGGGAGGAGGAGATGTTCTGGTAGGAAGTCTGCACTCACACACGGAGTTGTGTGTTTATATTGCATCGTCTGATATTGGAAAGACTTTTCAAGTTGGGAGATGGTGCAGTGTTTTTTGTTTTGTTTTTTTTTTTTCTCTTCTAGTTAAATCATTTCACCACCAGAGTCAAATATAACTGACCAAAGCAGCAAACTTGATGGGAATCATCAAAAGACTTGCATGTTGAAGAGCGATGGCTGGTTTGAATAGAGAACTGACTTTTTAAGCTTCACAATTGTTTGTAGTCATTTAAAAAAAATAAAAAGTCCTACAGAAAGCTGTAGGAGTAATATAGTTGAATGCTAATCATTGATCTGCTCCTGTCTGATCAGTGGCTCTCCATTGCCTCTCTGACCAGTGTGTTTGTTCATTTTAGCTGCTATGATTTAACGGTGTAGCGACAAAAGACAGTTAAAGTGTGTGTGTATTTTTTTTTTTTGTTGTTGTTTTATTCTCAGGTTATGTTAAATCTGCCTGGTTTTCATAGGGTGTTAGTTGAAAAGGATGCTGGCTTGTACATGTTGCAACAGTGAGATGATTTAAAAACATGCAGTACGGTGATCGCCGCGCCGGCGGTTTGCTGAATCTGACGCGTTGTGTTTCCACACCGAAGGGTTGATGGACTCTTGTTGTGCACTCCATGACTGACCCTGTAGTTCAGCTTAACAACCTGTGTCTCTTACATGATCTGTAAAGTTTTAACAGCAGCTGCAGGATCGCTCCGTGGATCTGGTCACTAAAAACAGACCATTCTGTTCAAAACAAACTTTTTTTTTAATATTCTGTATATGTTGTCGGTTCATATTTATTTTGCGCTGGTTTTAACCTCATCATTGACACACGACATGATGCTTCTGTACGAGCTGAATGTGACGCCAAGCATTAAGTTCCAGCTTTTGCTTATTTAAAAACGGACAAAGAGTTCCCCCTCCCTCGCTCCTGACGTGACTGTTTGGTTTTCACACACGTTGCCAGTACGTTGTAGATGTAAAAGTTTTTATCTGTTTACACTGCTGCATGTGGGTTTTTTTTTTTTTTTCTTTTTTGTGGGTTGGGGGACTAAAGCTGTATATGTTTGCCTTTAATTTAAAGACGTGTGGAAAATATACAAGCAGCTGATTATACCAAACAGAGTTTTAACAATAAAGTGAATGTGACACAGCTGCAACACCTTGCTATGGACATTCTCTTTAAAAAAAAAAAAAAAAAATCTATTAAGTGATGTGAATTTCTGTCTCCATCATTTTACATTAATTCAAACTGACAGCAGTGATGTAGTGGTGTAGTGGTTCGCTCTCCTGTATCACGGTTCAATGTGAAGTTTTAATGTTCTGTCTTTGCATGATCAGATTTCAGGAAATTATAACAACTTGACTTTGTTTTTTTTTTTTTTTTCTCTGATTCTACGCTAAAAATCAGACTTCCGTTGTGGAGATGTGGAAATATGGATGTTTTCCAACGTGGATGGTTTGTGGCCACGTTTGCCGTTTCCAGGAGGAAAAAAAATCTGACAATGTTCCTAATTGGACCTTGAAATCTTGATTCATCTTAAGTTCATAATTGGAAATTTTCCGTTTCAGAGGTTTCAGTTTTACATTAGCATAACTAGATTTTGTAGGTTTCTGGCTTTAACAACTTTCCAGATCCTCGTTCGTTCTGTGGAAAGAAACATTTCTGCTCCGAATGAAAACGAAGTAAAGACTTCATAAAATATAGGACATTAGACATTAGAATGATGGTAATAAATGTGAATACATCAGCTGAGCGTGTAGAAGGTGAACAAGTTTAAATAGAGAAATCACATTTAAAAAGTGTGACACAAGGGAAAAAAAAACATTTCAGTGATGGAAATCCATCCTGAGTCGATTCAGACCTCTTGACAGTTATTCACCTCCACAACGTGGACTTTCTCTTTTCAGCTTTTTGCACCAAGCATAGCATTTCTACTGCACTGAGTGTTGATTGGCTGATGAGGAACACCTGCTCAGCCATGGACTGAAGAACATCACAGCTGGGAAAAGATTTAATTCCTGTAACTTACTGGTTTGTCAAAAGTGACCGGACATTGCTGAGGGCAGCCGGTAAGATGAGTCTTTTGGTTGATTTGCTAAACGTTGCCGGGTTGTTCAGTGATTTATTTTTTTAATGCTATAGATTTAATTGATTAGAATTTTTTTATTTAATTCATAGTGCTTGAATTGGATGAGCCTTTTGTGGTGACAAACTGTTTATCCTCAGGGTTAAAGGAACTCATCATGACAGATACCCATAAACTTTTCAGGTCCCAATTATACAACGTTTTTAAGTTAAAACACACATTTTTGGGCGTCTCTTTTTACGTGGCGACGCCTGTTTTCACTTGAAGCGTCATGTGAACGGGGCCTCAGAATTACCTAGGTTGTGATGAGGGTTGGTGTCACCCTAAGTCCAAACCCTGAAACCCCCTGGAGGCTGAGCAGGAGCGCTCCAGATGATGGTCTCTTCCTCCGATCCTCCGTCTGGACCAGCAGGGCGAGCTGTCACCTTATCCCTCGACGCCAGCTTTTCTTAGTTCCGACAATCTGTAAACCTCTCGAAAGCCGTCTGGTGTGAAAATGGGATCTTTCCCTCCTAAGCTCAGTGTTTACTTGATCAAGGGGGGGCAGCCCGGTGGCCGGGGCCTGCCTGGTGGACAGGTGGACGGCACCGGGGCGTTAATACGTCCCTGCAGCGGAGCTGCGACGGCTTTATTCACTGATCATCCTCAGCTGAGGACGTTTGAAGGCGCTGCGAGGTGAAGCAGAGAGGAAGTGATTCCACGTGACTGGCTTCTTTGCTCTTGCTTTACTCAATGTCCCTCTCACACACACACACACACACACACACACAACTCCACAATGGTGCGCCCCCACCGATGTCGCCGTGCCCCGGGCTTCCGATAGCAGGCTTATATTTCAAGACTTGCATTCCTGAGGTCTGAGAAACTCGATCCGCTTTCAGAGCCGCTTCTTTGTATGTGTTTGTTTATCGATTGATTTCTCGTCATTTGGCCTTTCTGTGCATAAAAATGACCTCAGATCGTGTATTAAAAACTAAAAAGGTAACTTCTTCCTCTGTGTTTTCGAACGTGAGACCGAACCTGTGAAGCTTCAGCTGCTGGCTTCTGGACGTCAGGCCTTTAAATCGTACACCTAATTGGCAAGCTGGAAAACCCATTCACTCAGGAGCAGACATTGAAACCCAAAACCTTGACTTGCACTTTCTATAAGTAGACTTTGGGAGAGATCCGTGGCCCCTGCTTGTCACCGGTTTAATTCATGCGCCACTTGCTTCACAACACCCTCAAAGAAAAGAGGAAGTCTGTTTATTTTAATAAGCTCTTGATGGCGCAGCGGCGGTTTGGTGTTTATCTCATCACATTGTTCTAATTGCTGCCACTGTACTCGGCTCATTCGTGTCATTCTTGATCCGGATTCTTGGCAGGACAGTTTGTTTTCTTTCTCCGCACTGCTGGATGACTTACGTAAGACAACTGCTGCACCCCCAGACTAATTGGGCTGAATGTGACATGTTGTTTTCAGTCGATCTGAGCACCGCGGCCTGCTGCACGTCTCGGACCACAGGAGTTCCTAGAAGCATTTTTGCCGTTTGAGCAGATAGTGTAAAGAAATAAAGGTCACTTCAGGGCTTCGAGCACAAAATTACCTGACGCCGGCCGTGCGGCCCCTGCCGAGGAGTCCTCTCATGCCTCTGACGCTGTAACCTCATCACCTCACGGACCTCGGAGCCACACCGGGATGTCTTGTGAATTTTATCTTTGCCTCAGTCTCAGAAAGCGCCACATGAATCTGAGTGATTAAGGCGAGGGTGTAAACGGAGAGGGCGAGCTCGGACGCTGGCATGGAGGGAGCGCGCATGTCCTGCACCTGTCTCAGCTGCATTAAGGGGGGGAGGGGGGGGCGTTGGGTGACCGGGGGGTCTGGGGCCCCAAGGTGGACGCCAGCCAAGTAGCAGCAGGAGAGGAAGGTGAGGAGGAGGAGGAGGAGGAAGAGGAGCTCGGTCCGACTGTGATTTCCCTGAGAATGTCTCCCACACAGGATGACCAACACTAAAAATAACTTTTATTAGATCCAGAGGAATCAGTGCAGATGTGAGTGGTCAGCGAAGTGTTAAAGCACACATCAGGCAGGAGGGTTATTAACCCTAACCCTAACCCTAACCCTAACCCCAACCCCAACCCCAACCACACAAACAATGCAAAGCTTTCCCATTCTTAAATCTGCATTTTCTCATTTTCTACTAGTTTTTTTTTTTTTTTTTTTTTGCTTTGTTTATGGCCACAGATGATTTTGAAACCTCTGCTCAGCTCTACTGGCGTACAGAGTGGACAACCCTCCCCATCAACACACACACACACACACACACACGCAAATTTCAGGAAAAAATACCTCAAACATTGACGACTTTGATTTGAGGAAATTCAGTGCAGGAAAAAAAAATCGGAGTGCAAATGTTTTTCTGGCAGACTTCATTAAATCCTTTTCGACTCCACACCACAGCTTTTTCTCTCTTTCATTGTTACTTCTCTGAAAAGGCAGCTGGAATTTTTCTGCCTGTGTTTCACCTCTCAAAGAGGTGAAACCAGAGCAAACTCATCTTTCAGCGATCATATCTGGTAACTTTTACATTCCTTAATGTCTTAAAAGTCATATTTTACAACAAAAATGGGCAAGTCAATGGAGCTTTATTCGGCTGAATTGGTTAATTGGGTGCGATTCTGGTGAGTTTTGTACTTTCTAAGTTATATTTCATATAGAGAGATTGATTTCAATTGCAAATGTGTTTTTGGAACAACTGTAGAGATGAAATTTAGTGTTTCGTTATGATCTTGATTTGTCAAACATGAGGCTCGAGGGCCAAAATCAGCTCCACTCTGGGATGCCAAACCACCAAGCAAATTGTAAAAATTTTCCAAAAAACAGATTTTTTTTGAAAAACCTTTTTTTTTTTTAAGTAGCAGACAACACATTGAGCAAACTATCATCCACCCCAAACTGTCCTGCTAAAATATATACATATATATATATTTATATATATAAATGAAACTGTCCTGCTGTGGGATCAAAGGAATACGAGCCAACTCGGTGACGTGAAGTAAGAAAATGTAAACTTTATTTTCATTCTACGTTCTCTGATTTACAGAAGAGAAAAACACTTTGTAATGGCACAGTCATCGTAATATGTACATTGCTGATAATGCAATAATCCGGACGCTCGCGCCGCCCGGATTTAAGAGTGGCATATTAAGGCACGTGGTTCGCTCAGTCTTTAGAGGGAAGGAATAAACACCACAAAGCTTTTCTCGCAGCTCGCATGTGAACATACCACAGCCTTCCACAAAGGCGTCACGAAGGCAGAAAAGCTCCTCGCTGTGGGAAATCACAGTTTATCCGTTGTACATTCTGCTTTAGGAGAGATTAAGACGTGAACGTGTTCACAACATAAGACATTTGGTGATCTGATAAGCTTCAATAGACCTGAGTGTTTGAGGTGATACAGTAAACTCGTTCGATCAAGGTTACACAATCAGTTCAGTGGTCTAAGTGAGAAATTTCCAGAGTCTGTATCATCACTGCTGGCCAGCCGCGGTCGTCTTGTTGTGAAGAACAAATTGATGACGAAGAGCACGACACAAATGTGTATATATATGTGTGTATATATATATATATATATATATATATATATATATATATATATATATCTATGGAGCAACATGGTGTAAAGATTGTTACAATTCTTCAGATTTTCAGTATAATCAGAAAAGTAATCAGCCGTCTGATTTACACCTCATTGGGTTAGAGCATTAGGTCAAACAACATGAGATACTAAACTACTGATGCTTCTCCGTGATTTAGAAAAGTCATTCCATGTTTTCAGTCATTTCTGCAAAGGACTCAATCAGTATTTTACTTTAATTCGAGAGCACTATGTGACTGTTGGTCTAATATTTGAAGAAAAAAGCCTTTTGGTCATTTTTCAGTTCGTTTTCATAAAGACATCGTACCACTTATGTGTCGTGAGCATTTTTCAAGAAGAAGATGGTTTAATTCCCCCTCCGAAAAAACAAATAAACTGGAAACTGCAAAAACGTCTTGGTGTGATTGATCAGACAATTCAAATATTTGTATCGTAATCCTAACAGTCGGACATCATCGGCAAATTTGCGATTAAAATTTCATTTGACATCCGTTAGGATCTGTAGAGAAAATAAACATTAGAAGCTACTTAGTGGCTTTTACTGAATTCTTATAAATAGGCACCAGAAGGTGTCATTAAGATTGGCTTTATGAAACTGGGCTGAATGTGGCCGCTTCACACAACGATCAGCAAACTCGCTGCTTGGTTTGAGTTCCATATCGACAAAACATATCGGTCTCCTGAAAAAGTTCCCAAATCAGCTTTTTTCCTCAAAAGTCAAGCTACTCATCGAAACGACCCTGTGCGGTATCATCTGGAAGCCTTTCTGGAGAACTTATTTTGACTCTTATGAAAGCATTTCAGCACATCGTCAGACAATTAGAAAAAAAAAAAAAAAAAAAAGAGCCACTCATTTAAAAGCCCTTGCTACAGCAGGTTAATAAGGATTCTAGTCTAAATTCAAATATATGCAGATAACAGTGGCTTGGCCTCAAGCTCACCTGGTGGTACAGTACTAAGGGACAGTAGAGATGTCCAACAGAGTGGTTCGCTCAGAAACGTCTCGACAAAACATGTGCTGTTGTGTCTGATCATTCAGGCTCCGTTCACACGACCTTTCAAGTGAAAAACACATTGTTCTTGCCTTTTCATTTTAGAAAATTTTCGCATTTACACTGCAGTGTAAAAATCATGTAATTAGCATGCAGTTCCCCTGATTCCATGGAAACGGCAAATTTTCAAAAATGCTGCATTTTTCCCCCATTCCCAAAGACACGGAGTCGAATTCGGAGCATTGTCACAAAGTTCCACTTTGGGGAGCCGTTTTCAGTGGCTCCGCCCACCATTGATCGTATTAACAAGACCCCTACAACCAAAGTTTGGACTGCTCACTTGAAAAGGTCGTGCAAACAGGGCTTCAGAAAGCAGTGAAGAACTGTAACTTGAGGTACATTCAAAAAAAAGAAAAACAAAAATTAGAAAACATCAGCTCTTCGACCTGATAAGTTCAAGTAAAAGCTATTCAAAAGATTCAACAAGACATCTGGTACCACGATGTAGCTTTCTGTGATCTGGTTTTCACGCAGCAAGCGATTCCCTCGAAAAAGCCCCTCCGAACATCCTCCTACATCTTCATTTGGTCTTCTTGAGAGATTCTGTGATTCTTTTAAGCAAACAAGGGTGGGGGGGGGGGGCTTGCTTTGTTCCTCCTTATCAAGAAAGCCAGCAGCAACTAAAAGTTTAAAGACTGTCGAAATGCAGTATGTAAACACACAGATTTCTCCGGAACTATACAACAAAAAATAAAATGAACAAACAAGCAAAATGGATTAACATGTCCGGAAACAAATCAGCCAAGAGGTAAAACCGATTAACATTTTTTTAAAAATTAAAAAAAAAAAAGAAGAGAAAAATCGTCACCAATGAAAAAAAAAAAATAATGATAATAATTTTGAACAGTAAAGTGCAAGTATAAAAAAAATCTTTCTACATATCATCTCAGGAGAACTCCTCAAGACGGGGTCAATGGTCTTTAGTGGAAAAGTGCAAGTTGAGAACAGCACGAGTATTTTAAACAATTCATTTCGACACAGTAACAGTAAGTCGCGTGACTCAGCTTCTCCGTAAGAAAACCGCCACCCGCTCCAGGGGAACGGCGTAGTCCTGCAGAAACGTCCCGCCATCGAACACCTGCCCGTTCTGGCTGTCCTGCCACTGGAAGCCCCCGTCGGGTAAATAAATATCCCTCTGCACCGCCCCCTTCTGCACCACTGGCGCCACCAGAACCTGCGCGCACACACACACACACACACAGAAGTTTGGTTAAAACACATCCGGACGACGCGGAGATCGGACGCCTAATTAGCAGGACGTCGGGTTACAGCCTGGGTTTTGATTCATACGCTATCGGAGACTGAATATATGAGACGCTGACGGGGGGAACTGGATCCCGTCTCATTAGGTCACCTCGTCTCCGATGAGGAACTGGTCATCGATGGTGAAGGTCATGGGGTCGCTGGGACTGAGCCACCACGTCGGCCTGTAGATGGGGTTTCCCGTCATCTGCCACTCCTCTGCGTACTTCTCTATCAGCGGCACCACGTCCCTCTGGTGCCTCGCGATGTAAAATCGAGTTAGGTTCAGCACCTGGCGGAGACAAGAATTATGAGCCCGCCATGTTCTCTGCTTTATCCAGAAGGATGGCAGTTAATACCAATAAATACACATGAATTCAGCAGTGTTAGAGGTTCTTAAAGAAACTGATGTGTTAACATTGTGCACACACCATAAATTAAAAGTCCAACAACAGGGATGTAAAACATGGGCCACAAAATGCTCCAATCCGGTCAAACCAGCAGGCCAATGGACATTTTTATCACGTATACTCATGATGATACAACAAAGAAAAGCTTTAACAGATAAAATTTGAAGGTTATTTTGGCAGTGTTTCAGTCCCGAGGCTGTATGTGGATCATAAATGAAAAAGTGTTTGACACCCCTGATCCACGTTGTTCCCTATGATATGACTCTATAAGAAACAGTGTCATCTGCAAATAGTCAAATTTACAAAATCAACTGGCAAAATCTAGGGAGTCAAGAGGAGGGAAAATGTTTTCCATCTATCCATCTCATAACATCTGCGCTCCAAAACGTCCACAGGATGACCACACAACACTACATCCACCTCTTTCTCCTCCTTACCTTACTGACCTCCACCACATCAACTCACCGGCTCCGCTCTCACACCTGGAACTTCCTCTCACCTGATGCCCAAATTATTCAATTATCGGATATTTCTAAAACTATATTTTTAAACAAGTGCAACAAGGTTCCTTGTAGCTCACAGTGCATTTGCCAAAAAAAACCCCCAAAAAAAACAGGGCTCTAATGACCTGGACTAGAAGATGAAATCAATCTTTTTAGAAAATAACAAACAGAACAAACATACCTTTTCAAGCTTTTCAACATCTTACGTAATAGATGTTTTGATTCTTATAGTATAGCTGTTAAAATCAAGAGTGTAGAGGGATGTGAACTCTGATTTTTTTGAGAGCTAAGAATAGCTAAGTGAGTCTGTGTAAAAGTACGCCCACGTTCAAGGACCACAGATGAGAAGAAAGCTGCCACATTTGGAATAAAAGACAACGCAGTTTCATTGAAAGCGTCACATTCAACATTTTTTCCTTCGATTCCTGAAATCTACTCAACTACAGTGAATTTAAATACAGAAAGCAGTAATCAACATGTGAAAGTGCCAAAAAAAAATCTTGAAAATTGAAAGTAACAAACCTCAACAGAAAGATCTGCCATGATTGAATGATGAGAGCCATATTGACAGATCCCCTGAAACATTTGTGCCATCTCTGCACCCAGACCGACGTTAACAGCAGTTTCATGTTGACTCCGTGGTTTTAACACTGTCCACGTCTTCTTCCCGTCTCCAAGCAGCCCCAGCATTCCTCCAAGGGTCACATCCTACTCACTGTCCCACGACAAAAACAAAACCCGACCGCATCTATAAAAAATGTATTTTCACGAGAACATTTGTAGGAATGAGCTTGAATCGCAGCCCGACTTTGAGTGGATCCGTCTCTAATTGAGAAGCCAGGCATGCGTGTGGTTTTGAGGCTTTATTGCTATTCGATTCCAGTGCGGCCGCCGCCGTGACCTGCCTGAGATGGACCGGAGTCTCGCACGTTCTGGAAATAAAGGTGCGCCGCTTTTCGAAAGAGTCATCTGTCGGGAGCGACGGCAGCGGCCTGCTCTCTCCGCCGAAATGTCTCCTGAGTCTCACTTCATCAGGGTTTATAAGATGAAGGCCATGCAAGAGACCAAA
Source organism: Salarias fasciatus (assembly GCF_902148845.1). Classification (NCBI taxonomy): domain Eukaryota; kingdom Metazoa; phylum Chordata; class Actinopteri; order Blenniiformes; family Blenniidae; genus Salarias; species Salarias fasciatus. Next base: position 25,518,249 of record NC_043751.1, read on the forward strand.
ATGGAAAACATTGCTGCTGTCAAACGTCGGGCTGTCCAAAAGGCCTATTTTTATCTCTGTCACGCAACGCAAGTCACAACCAATATATTTCGCTGCCTCCGTCCGCTCCTAGTGGAAAAACCTGCAGCCGATCGCTCCCACTCTGTCACACTTGTCAATTACTCATGGAAATCTTAATTGCTACAATAAAATATTTTTCCAAGACTAGTTCTCAAATTCATTATCATTCCTGCCGAAGTGGCCCTCAAGAGTGAGAGCGAGCCATAAATCTAGAATAGGGATGGTAATTCGGAACAGATGGACTCTAAACCACAGGTGAAGGAGATGAGGGGAGGCGGGCGGGCGGGGGACAAAAAAAGCCTTTATCCTCTTTGGAAACATCAAGAGCTTCTCTGTTGGGGAACCTGAGCTCCGGTACCACACTGTCAAAAGTATCAATACCTTTCACCAGAGACTGAGGGCCTTGTTTTCCCGCAAGGCCGGGTGAATAGCACATTCTTCCCTTCCAGCGGAGAGGGACGGGGGTTCAGACCTGCCTCTCCTGCTGGGAGCCGGAGCCAGGTCTAAGTTTTCACGGATCAGGTCTCAGCGCTCCGCCAGCTCAACTGTGGGAACTTCTCAGCGCCGACCCTCCGAACTGAAAGGAGGCCGAGTCAAAAAAAAAAAACAAAAAAAAAAAAAACAACCTCTCTGACGTCTTTTTCATAAGCAGTCCGTGAAAAGGAAGGATAATCTTTCGCTCCCTTTCAGAACATCTAATTGGCAGCACTTCACTTGATATCTCCTCCTGCAAATCTTCACGAGTGAAAATCTTATTAACGGCTCCGCTATGTTCTCTGTTCTCACCCCGGCGATCGTATCGAAGGGAGATGACACGGCTTTTTAATCCGAGCCGGTTTGTTACGTGTACCTGATCCTCGCCGCAGACCCAGGGCGGCGTGTGGAAGCTGATAACGGGGAGAAACGCCGCGATCTCCAGCCAGCGGATGAACAGCTCCTCATCGGTGACCAGCTCCCCGGAGAGAGAGCCGCCTGGACAGAGGAAGAACACAAGATCCTGTTCAACATGTGACAATCCAGGCCCGTTTACACCATGTTTCCCTTTGGGAAGTGAAACTTTAGTTGCGTTTTAGGGTGTCCGTTAACACAACAAAAGTAGCGGGGGTCAATGAGAATTCTACTTTATTGAAAACAGCTGCCAAAGCACAATTTTATGAAAACAGTCAGACTCTGTCTCCATGGAAACGGAGGAAAAACACAACTTTTTAAAAATGTCCCAAATCTGTCTCTATGTAAACAGAGGAAAACTACACTTTTTTAAAATGCCGCTACTGTGGCCGTGGTAAATCTTAGTTCTGCGCACATGTCCAAACAAATGTTTATGCTCTCCCATTGTTAATGTTTAATGCACTATTGCTCTACATGAAAACAACATCATTTTCTGCATTTGTCACTTCCTTGAAAACAGACATCTTGTCATGTAAATGTGAACCTTTTCTGAAATGAAAATGTAAAAACAATGCGCTTTCACTTGAAACGTTGTTATATAAACCAGGCCAACCGTTTAAATGACAGAAAAATAATGTTAGCTGTGAGAATTGTGGGGAGTAAAACTGATTTACTTCAGTTCAGCAAGTTTATTTAAGAGGTGGAAAGAGTACAAAATGATGAAATTGTACTGGATTACAGAAAAAAATTGTATTGTTACAGAAGCAAGTACTCATATAGTATTAACGACATTCATCTTACTTCAATTTCACTTGTATGAGCAAAATTCGGTTTCAATTTATTAGTTTGGAATATTTGTGCTTAATGTCCAAAGTTCAGGTAAATAACGAAGCACACAAAAGTGAAAGTTTGGTTTGTAAATGTGAGGAATCAAGTAGGAATTTCCTCTGTTAACCCAATAAAGCAATTGGTGAGAAAGGTTCAGAACATGATGATCCAATAATTCAAATTATGATTGACAAAGATAAATGATTAAGCATAGATTAAACTACTTATCTGAAAAACGAACAAGTAAACTCAGTATGCTTCCTGTGTCTTTCAAACATCTCTGATATTAATAACACAATTCTTCCACAACAGGTTTCTGCTCAAGCATTTTCCGGTAAGACTGTTTTGAAGGTTAATTCCATGAGCAAAGTGTTCATGACTCTTTTTAGAGTTTAGAAATGAATAAATGAATAGAAATTAAAAAAAAAAAACCATGGAAATAAGTGCATATAAATGTATTTACATTATGTATTTATGCGGGGCCACTCAGTGGTGTAGTGTCGTGGTTAGCACATTCTTTGTGGAATTTGCATGTTCTCCCTGTGCAGAGGTGGGATTTCTGTCACAGTCCTGAAGCATTTGGCCAAATTTGCGACATGTGGGTGTGTTTGCTCTGTGATGTCCAGCCGATCTGTCCTGGCTGGACACGGCCATCGGCTCTGGACGGAGGAGCGAAACGCCGGCGCAGTGTGAAGATCGAGAGAGGCTGTCGTATTACCTACTGCATCAGGAATGAGGAAGTTGTATCCCAGCAGGCTGTGGTGCAGCAGGGAGGGAATGACGGCCCTCAGGCCCATCGGGCTCCAGTCCGACTCCAGGGGGGTCATCCTCACAAACAGCGGCTGGTGGCTGGACCTGAAGACACCAGGAGGACCGTTAAGAACAGAGCATCACTCCTCAGAAACGCTGGTTCCAGGAACGCTCAGATAAAAGGTTTCACCGTGTCCCCGCCGTCATGATGCTGGAGTCTCCGATCCTGGTGGCCAGGTCGGCCAGCAGGCTGATGTACTTGTCCCCGTCCAGAGCCTGCGGCGGCCGCAGAGCCTGCTCCTCGAACACGTTCCCCTCGCCCCCCTCCAGCGTGATGTACTCCATTCCTAGATGGGCCTGCAGGGATCCCACCCGGTCCAGGAACCAGCTCACCGCTCCCGGATTGGTGATGTTCAACTTCACACAAAACTTTCCTCTCCACTGACTCATCACCGGGATCTGCGGGACGCAAGGACGAAGGACACTGAAGGTTATCAAGAGATTAGTTCCCACCACCAACGTTAACATTAAGACTAATCAACAACCGCTGTTCCTCTGCTTCAGTGATCACAGCTTTTCTGGATTAGACCAGATTCACTCTGTTCTGCTTTGTATCAAACTGGAGAGAGCCTGCAATGTGAACTGAAAGTATCTAATTAAAAAAAAAAGCTTCAGCTCTGTTTACATGACAACATTTTTAAGTGAAAAGACAAAGCTTCAGTTGCGTTTTGGGTGCTGGGAGCCACTGAAAACGCAACGCAACTTCCTGAAAATGGCTCCCACTTCCGACTTCGTCTCCTTGGAGATGGCTCAATGCTGATGCACCACAGTTGTAGTAAATAGCTGTTCTGCACATGCTCAGTAGACGATCAATAACAAGGCCAGCCCCAGAGCGTCATGACTCCCAGTCCAGATTCTGTTATACTTGGTGGTTTTAGAGTTTACAGTCACTTTAACAACAATCCCGTGTGGTCGTCTGTCCATTCGAACCTTGATGTTCTCCCATTGTCAAAGTGTCTCTCGCTCTCTAATTTCATTTTTGTGTGTTCTTGGAAACAAAAATAGCCAATGGGACGGCAGCGCGCTCGTCTCAAGTCTCACCAGCTGTCCCTGAGGGGCTGAGGGGAGGCTGAGCCAGTAGGCCTCCGTGCCGTCCACCAGGGAGGTGTGGAACTGCGTGGTGTCCACGCCCAGGAAAGGGGACAGGGTGATGGAAATGTTAAGAAGCTTGACAAGTGGGAGGTCCCTGGTCAGTCTCTTGGACATCCCCCTCTTCCTGCTGTTGAGGTAGTCGTGGTCCTGCGGACACACACACACACACACACACACACACACAGAGACACACGGCAGCGTTGACGTGGGCATGTGTGCGCGCACGAGGCCGTCACGGTGTGACCTCCGGCAGAACCGTTTGACATATACTCTAATCCTCCAGGATTTACATGCTGAAGTCAAACAGAGATTTCTACATTACATAACCGCGGAACAAAACCTCCCAACAATATAAGGAGTGACCTTAAGAGGTGACATATCTGAGGGAAGAAAGAGTAAGTTACTGCATATCGTGTCATTTTTCAAATTTTTTCCCGCAAACTTATTAGACCAGGACAGATTTCTATCATACATTAGCAAATGATACTCGACGTTTTGTTAGTGATAGTTCAAAAAACATAACAAACTCATTAATAACCAACTTTTCCAGTGGAAGCGAGCCATTTCTTACTAATATGGAAAGTGGAAAAGAAGGTTCACGGTGTGTGTGTGTGTGTGTGTGTGTGTGTGCATGTGCGTGTGTGTGTGTGTGTGTCATAATTTATGAATACTTGTAAAACTGCAGTGAAAGAGAGGATCATTGTTGCCACTCACACTTGCACAGAGCCTCACACTTCACAGACAGCTTCACTTCCATAAGTTTCCGAGTGCCTGACTGGTTCTTTATAGCAGTGACTGGAGGGGGGGTGAAGTGATGCAGAGCCAAAAAAACTGCCGCTTAATCTCTTTGGTGAAGCACAAAAAGGAAAAAAAAAAAAAAAAAACAGGAGATCCTGGCTAAAGGAAAATCTGATTCCCCATCCATCAAGTGACGTGTGTTTTCTCCGCCTCGCTTTGTCCTTTCACACCTACCAAACTGGAAATGGGAACATACTGTTACCATTGTGTTGTGTGTATACACAGAGAAAGGCCTGAGTTTATGTGAAACTCCCGTTGCTTTTCCTGGTGTTGGGATGGCGGGATCACCTGCTCCGGGCAGCTTTGGCTCGGATCGCCTCGATCCCGACACGCCCAGCGACTCCGCCGTCCTGCGGCTGCCGCACTCCGAGCAACCCGAGATCTACCAGGAGAGGCTCTGTTTGTCTTCTCGACTATATTTGTTTTGTAATGGAACATCAGCAGGTGTTGACGCGGATCCTCTCCGCTGCGGTCTCGTTTCCATGCGGTCCGCAATAACATTCGGGCTGAGTTCCAGGACAAATGTAAAGGAATAACAACAGAAACGAGGCGGGAGGCGAAAACCTTCTGTTTTGAAGTTTATCAGCGCGTTCATCTCTGAGACTAATATGGAACGTAGCAGCTTTAGGACATAAGTCAGATTTTGTCCTGCTGGTATGTTCTGCTCCGTTCTGCAATTTTTCAAACATGAAGGCGATGGGCCCGAAACCATAATTTTCCCTGCGTTGTGACATTTCAGTGAACCTGTCCTCCCTCCTCCGTCTCCCCGCCTGTCTCCAGCGCTCTGCAGATTCACTTAAGGAAACTCTTTCATCTCTACGCCTGACCAGCTCTGAGCCTCTGACCGCTGAACCTTCACCGGCTTCAGCAGTCGGACAGGAGGATTACGAGAATCTGTGAGAAATGACCAAAGAAAGACGGAACGAGAATAATACTCATGAAAAAAATAAAATAAAACTCCCAGCAAATCAGATATGAATCACATATCCAGTCACTGCATGATATAAACTTTAATGGGGGAAAGTAGAAGTATCTTTACGCGAGATGATAAATAAACCTGACGGGTCTTAAAATACAAACTACGGAGGCCCCATTTAATGGCCTCCTACGTGGGGACCTTGTATTTTGGTAGAATGTACATAATGTAAAAAGAAAAATGTGAAAATATGCAGCGACATACTACGGTTTGAAGAGAGAAATCTGTGGTGGTCGTCATTTTTTCCCCTGTGTAAACCGTCTGCTGTGAGGAATGAAAGAAGTCCCTTTGAAGAGAAAGTGTGAGCATTATGTTCCCTTTTGAATTCAGCTGTATTTTCAAGTGAAAAGACAAACATTAGTTGTGTTTCCATGACAACGGTGCTTGGAATTACTGAATCCATCCATCCATCCATCCATCCCTCCATCCGTCCAGGTGTGTGTACCATGTCAGAGAGGAGGGTGGTGGAATGTTCGTTGAGGCTGATGACTCCCTCCCCGAGCTGATGTCTCCTCAGGCGATTGGAGAAGGTCCTCAGCTCCCTCTCCACCTTCGGCCCCGAATCCACGCTGGAGAGCAGCTTCCAGAACGGCAGCCTGCGGACGGACAGATGGCGTTTCAAATTCACGTCTGTCCCACAAAATGAATGCGTGATTTCTGGTATTTTGTCCAAGAACTGAAGCGGAGAAAACTCTAGTCTCCTCTAGTCCACTTTATTGAACTTTATTATCGAGGCTGAACTGACCACAGGGCCTTCATGCTGGGCAGCTCCCTGCTGTGCTCGGAGGAGAGCTGTCGCACCGCTTCCTGGTGAGCCGCTCTTATGTTGTGGGCCACACACACTGTGTACTGCAGCGGGAGACGCTCCATACTAGGCAGTGACTGCAGGCAGAACTGCTGTCTGCTGTCCAGGCCGAGCTGCAGGGGAATATCTGGAGAGACCAGCACGGCGACACCTGCGTGGGAGAAGACGCTTGTTTATCGCATGCTTGTTACAATGGCGCTCGTCGGGATGCACAGATAGCATAATATGAACTCTGTCAGGACTCGAAACCCGGGAGTGACGGGGTAGAGACGGAGAGACGGTCCATCACGGATTCCACTTATATGACATAGTGCGCAAGTGTTACTGAGACCGGGACGAGTGTGACGAATAGTGTTGTAGGAGGCAGAGTGTAGGCAGTGTCAGCTGATATTGCTTCCACTCAGATGGAAGAAAAACACTCCCTAGAATGAGATATAGCAGTATGCGGCCGGATGAGTTTCCCTGGGACCGCTGGCAGCTTCTCAGTAGGTAGGTTACACTGCACAGCAGCGACCCGAGAGTCAGGTAACTCAGTCAAACACAACCTGTTTTCACTTCTTCTGAGTTAAATCTCAGCCTCCCCTTCATGAAAATCTGGTTGCAACAGTCAGATTTACCTCCTGAAATCTCCTTAAAGCTCCAGTCTGATCCGGCCGTGCACGCTGCGCGCACGCAGAAGGTGTGTGAAATGATGAGATTACGAGAAGCAGAAAATTGTGTCCGCAGATGTAGCTGCCCTGCAAGGAATGCCCCGTCCCTCTCATGTTACCCCCTCCCTCACCACGTCTCCGGCTTTAACTACCTTCCCTTCCTCCCCGCTGCGGCTGCCAAAACGGACGCCACCTTCCATCTTCCCTTCAGAGTCCGCTTGGATTTTTTTTTTTTTTCTCACAATGTCCTCAAAGTGGTCAGCTCGGGATTTGGGATTGGGAGCCGATCAGAGATTAGACAGTCTGAGAACCCGACGGGAGCTTGGCCCGCCTCGTCCCGCTCTCTGATCTCAATGGACTTACTGTTCTCATGCGGGCAGGGTACTCATGTACCAGTTTATAATCAGATTAATAGTCTCAAAGATCACTACCTAAGCACCGCATTAAAGCCCCGCGAAGAGCCGTCAACCTCGGGGCGATTCTCACGTGTTTGCAACGGATAATGTCAAAGAGATACTGGTAACACCTCAGCTGCCTCTCACAAGGTATTGGATCACCAGCCCACTGCTTGTTACACATTCACACAGCACACATGAATGGAGATTTATTATTGTTATTATTATCATTATTATATGTTAGTTCTTTAAAAGACACCCACCACTCGTATATGTAAACGTAACATTTTAATAAGGTCTTATACTTCATAAATGCCAATTACACAATCAAATTTCTTTAAAGTGACTTAAACACAAGCTTAATCTGACATATTTCACCTTCACTAGATTTCTCAAGATGGGCTCTAATCTCCCTTATTACTTTACTATACAACAATGTTGTATTTAAAAAAAAAAAAAAAAAAAACAACTATTGAGTTTATTCGGATGTATGCTTTGAAACAGGTAAGCAGTACATTTATCTGTTCAAGCTTTTTTTAAGATAAATGCATCAATCACATGGTAACTGGTGATTTGATGATTGCAAAGAGATCAAATGCTCTCACCTTTATCATAATATAAGAAACACTAACACACATTTCAATAATGAGCACACCTGTTGTAGCATTTCTTTCACTTCACCCTTATTTGATTAAAATATGCTCACTTTCCTGACAAACTGTCACCATAAAATGCACAGACATCACAAAAACAGTCAAGTCTGAGGTCGAATCAGAACTGTGCTGTGAGAACTGCTGCTTTTCTTGAACGGTACTCAACTGAAAGGACTTTAGGTTCAGAGTCTTCTCAAAAACCACAACTACAGAGCCAGTGAAAATAAAATGTCAGCAGGAACAAATACACAGATCATGCAGTCTGGAAATTGTGGATGTGCCCAGTATCACAGCTTATGATTTAAAAAGTAGAAAAATAGATAACATGAGTCTGAGAGAGAGGATAATAGGTAATAGGTAATAATAGATGATAGGTGTGAATAATAATAACTGTAATGCTTTAAAAGTATCAATAAAGTATCAGGAAAAGTGAAGAAGTATCAGAAAGAAATGTGCAAAAATAACTGTAATAGTTAAAAAGTATCCACCTAGATACTGCAACACTGAAAAAGTATCAATAAAGTTTCAGTGAATGTATAAAGATATCAATAAAGTACCAGTAAAAATAAAAAAAAGTATCAATATATTGCAATAATGCATGCAATAATTGTGAATACAAATGTCAACAAAGTAGCAGTAATAGTAAGTTTGCAGTAGGGGTGAGTGTGTATGTGAGTAAAAGTCCAACTAGAAACGTCTTGATATAGTTTTGTGTCTGTAATCCCAGCGATGCAGGACAAGCTATACACCGGAAATCAGACAAAAGAAAAACAATGAGATTAAAGTTAATAGGATAAGAATTTATGGACTTCGTCTATTACAGAGACTGGCACACAAAATTAGCACCTACAATGATGAGTAAACTTTTATTTTATAATTAAATTGACTTTTGCTTGAACATATTCAAGTAGTTGCACTCTAGTACAACTTGGCTCGTCTCTGATTTCCAGTTTATTTATGCATTTTATGTGACTTAACATACAACATGATAATATTTCCAAGATAAGTCTGTGAAAGTCTGTGATTTAGGGCTCATGTGAGTGAAAATACCATCAGTTCAAATGTGTTTCCAGTCAAAGAAAGATGCTATGAAACCAAACCGTACAGTAGCATGGCGTACGGCGGGGCAGAAAGTGGGGCAGCGAGGGAAACGCTCCGGCTTTATGGGAGGATGGAAGAGGAATGCAGGCAGTGGAAATAGAGGCAACGGGAGAACACCAGACACCGAGCAGCCTTCGCAGAATGATGTGCAGATACAGCAAGCTGCAAACAAAGTGCACACGGGGTGGAAAGTGGAGTTTAGGTTTGCAAGCATGACTTCTTGAGTCATATTTAATTTTTATGGGAAATGACACTGCGGAGCCTCAAGGAAACGGGCCGGCCGGCTCCAAGAACCGCTCTACCTATTATTCCATTTCTGATTAACCGTGCAGATTTGAAACTTGACTTTTCTACATTCTCCTCTGGGTGTTTACACAAGTCTGGTCCGAGCACTCTGCGTGGACCAACAGCGCATTTTCAGCGAGCTCAGGAGCTCCGAGCGCTCGATATGTGACACATACACAAACCGTATCTCTGCAGGAGGAACCGCCGGCGGCGGCTGCAGGGAGCGAGGCCGTCTCTCCGGCTGCAGTCTAGGTGCGGCGCCCAGACGCGGGAGAGGAAACGAGGGGAGAGCGCTATTTTTAGAACAATTTCTTAAAAATTCCAAGCTTCCCGTAAAATATTTTCCACAAGCTCTCATAAGTGAAATTACACGGCTGACTTGAGCGTATCCCCCTCACCTTCCAAGAGCTGCGGCCAAGCCGCAGACGGACGGACTTTACTGGACACATCTGAATGGTTTCACACACGCACACACACACACACACTCACACACACCGCACGCCAACACGCAGGTACACACGCGTCCCCTCACACATTCACACTCACTTTCCCTAATGGGGAGCTGTGGACTTCCAAGAAAAGCAGAGGAGAGCTTATAGGACCGTAAAGCTTCTGCACTTCCTCTTGCCCGGGCCGAGCGGAGCGGGGAGGTGGCAGCGGAGGTGACCCCGTGCACCTTCCCCGGGGTCAGCGGCGTTTTAATGTGGCGTCTCGGCTGTCTCCCTGCCGCTGCGCGCCAGATGGGCCGCTCTACCTGTCATATTTACACTGTTATTTATGACGCCAGTGTGCGCCCGCAGACCTGACCGAGCTTCTAAAAATGCGCATTCGAACGCCGACCTGCGTGTGTGAGAGTGCGTGAGTGTTCAGGCATGTACTTCCTTAACAATGGAAATTTCGTTTCTGTGCCCAACCTCAAGAAATTGATGGCCACGGAGCTGGGATCGTGCCACGGTAGTAAATTTCCAATCCCACTTATTGAAAAAATAATGAAACACTAAAGAGACTTTCTCTGCTCTCCTCCTGTCATCAATCAGCTTTATTGTGTCGAGCGTGAGGCTCCGTGTTCGGCGCAGAAATCACGAGGAGAGACGTGTCCCTGTTTCTGATAATAAATCAGACCAGACGACTCCAGATCAAAATACCTGATAGCTTACATAATTCAAGAAAGAACAAGAAAGGCTTGATTGATCATTTTCTTGGCTCTGAGCTGATGAGGTTCAAATAATGTTCATATTAGGAAATGTTCACTGGAAGCGGGAGGTGATGGAGGTCATGATGCAAACTGAAGCCGTTCCCCTGATCCATTCGCATCCATCCAGCCGGACTCGAACCAGACGGTCTACTGTGAGGCAACAGTTCTAACCACTGCACCCCTATGCAGCCTGAACAATATTCCAAATGAGTTGAAAGAGCAGTCAGTCTGGAATTATCCAATCAGAACGCTTACTGGAGGCCAGGATTAGGATTAATCTTAAACTTTTCTGTTTGGTGGAGTTTCTATTTCTGACTGGTTCAATGAAGCATTTTCTAGTGAAGCTGCTGAAGGTTTAGACTGTTTCTTTATTACACTCTGTAGACATTTATATTTCACTGTTATATTCCTCTGACACCAATGAACAGAAGAAAGTCTCCTCCTCTGAGTCTCTTATGTGCTGACGAGCACTGGATGCTGGTGACTTTCCTCATTTGGAAAAGTTAGCAAAACGTACCTCTTACCTAAAAAAAAACAATAGTTTTCAGAAAACAAAAAAATTTCCCTGCACTCCCACAGTCCAAAACATTGTGCATAATATATTTATCTTAAATTGTAGCAGGGAATTAATCTTTTAGACTGCACCATATCTGTATTTCAAATTCTAATTACCATAACCTGCCTACACATCCTCTGATATCCTATATCTCCACTATTCATTTTTCTGCAATTCCACAGCTACATTTACAGAGTTTTTTTTTGGTCTTTTTTAATGATAGCGTCCTGTTTCCCATGCCCTGTCCTTGATGGAAAGTGTCGGGAGGTCGACCCGTGGAGAATTTTGCGGGGTGATTTTCAAACAGTAGCTCTCTCCGACGGGGGGGATGACAGCTCGCCTCTGACAAAGCTTCGCTTGGCCAAGTGAGCAATTCTCGGAGCGTTTCGCGTCTGACTTGTCCCGGAGCGGCGAGGTTCGGGGGCAGCTGCGCGGCGACCTCTCGGGTGACCTATTAAGCAACTCGCGCGAGTATTCTGGGGCGGCTTGTTTTTACCTCAACGGCAAAGCTCTGATTTCAGCTCACATCCAGCTCCTCCACCTCGGTTGGTATAAACACAATGTAAATACTCCACGAGTGGGGAGAAGAACACAAGTAAGATGCACCTAGAGGCCACCGTGTTTGTGCGGTCTATTTTTATTCGACGCTGAAAGAAGCTGGTATAATTAGCGTGTGTTGGCGGCCTGCGGCCGCGGTCTTGGTTCGGAGGACGATTTTCAGCAGCGGCTTCACTCGTCGGCGATCAGTCCGTCTGCGGGTCTGTCAGCGTTGTGATTTCGAGGTCAGTTAGTCACAATCTCACAGACGAGAGCCTCGCGACCGCCGAGTCCGCAGGCGAGCAGATTCACCAAACGTCCGGACCTGCAAAGCTCGCCTCTCTCATCGCATACTCTCTAATTTACACCGAATTATCGCACATTTTAAAATATAACAAAAGTCCTTTGAGAATATATGATGAATATATATATTTTTGCAAAATGTAACAATTACTATAGAAAATTCTCACAATATCAACCCTTGTGGGCCGATTTCAGGCCCGCAGGCCTTATGTTTGATACCCCTGGTTTAGAACCGCTAACCTAAAACATGTTTATTTTTCTAAACTGCCTTCAGGAGTGCGATTCTTCCTTTGAATAACCTTGTGTACAGTAATGACAATAGGCTGGTATCGTATTGTTCCAGATTAATTAACAATGTGTGAACGAGAAAATCAAAATCCTTCAGCCTTTAATTGCTTTCTGATTTTGTGCTCGACTGCTTGCCTCTGAGATGCCGAGCAACAAGGAGAGGCAGAGAAACATCATCCCATGTGGAAAGACTGAGTCACGAGCAGAAATAAAGACAAAGGAGGTCAGAAAAAAAAAAAAATGACGGTAAAATGAAAAATGGTGAAACCACAGGCGAGTGAGTGCAGCACGCATGTGTGGTCTGCTTTAAGACTTTCAGACAATATCTCCAAACTGTGATGCTCACGTCAAAAATGAAAAAAGAAGATAAAGTAGCAAAGTTTCAAACATTATCTCGTCCAAGGCGATATTTCTAAAGACGGACGAGAAGATTTATTTGTCTGACAAAGAATCTGCTTGCAGGTCGTGGAGTCTTTCCAGCAAAAAAAAACTGATACTCCCATTACAAAAATATCCGAATGGAAAAACTTGTAAAAACTATATTTGCAGAAGGAAAATCTGCTCGTTTTAAGCCAACATCACAAATGGATGTAATACATGATCGACGTTTAGGAAGCAAACTTAAATGCATTAACTGAAGTTTCACGACGTAATGTTTGCTTTACTCGCAGAGGAAGTCTTGCAGTTGCTGTGATCTTTTTCTCCCTATGCATCAGTGGAACTCATGTCCTGGATCCACGTTTCTGCAGCAGATTTAGGAAGTGAGCCTCACCGTGGGTGGCCCACAAGAAAAATGTGATTAAACAAAATCTGCCAAATCTCCTCTGATGAGCAGCTTTTCTCTCCTGCTTTGATTTCAAATGTCATATTTCCAGATATTTCACCACGAAACATATTTTTAAGAACAAGAAATCTTTTTTTTTTTTTTCTTTTGGCAGATATTAAGAATATACTTTTTTGGTTCAGTGTTGTGTATTTCATCTCCATCAATCCACCCGTTTTTAGAACAAACAATCCAACAGTTTCTGATGCTTCCCTGTAGTTTCTACATGACTGCTTGCTACAGTCGCAGGTGAAACTGCTCCCCGTTCGTGGGGTTGAGTCGGTGTAGGAGTGGGCTTAAGGACACTTCAACATGTCTTCGGAGCAGGATGTGACTTCAGTGATATTGAATCTCTTCTTAGCAGCCCGGTTGTTTTTGTATGGATAAAGACAGGTGGGGCCGTGGCGGCCTCCTCCAGTTGGCAGCGCTCTCAGATGACACTCGGCTGCACGTCTGCATATATCTCCTCTCCGGTCTCTCCGGTTCACTTCCTACCTTTTATTCATTCTACACTTTATGCGTCTCTTCCTGATCTGCTCGCACAGACTCCGCCGCTTCGTCTTTCAGTCTTGATCTTTAACCGCTCACCCCCCCCCCCCACCCCCGGCCCCGGCCCCGTCCCCGGAGGTGTCTTAGATTAGTAACGTCAGCTCCTCTGTGCCGACCCCATTCGTAATATCCTCTCATGACTAACTAGAGTCAGTGCGGACAGGTCCCAAAGTATCGCCGAAAGACCGAGGACGGTCAACGGGTTCGAACTGTGCAGCATTACCGAAAATCCACAATGTGAAGAAGAATTAAAGTGGCACCATCTCTGAAAAACCACGAGCAAGGTTCAACCAAACGTTTTATGATGACTGAACTACTGCCCTTCCTGCGTCTGCTTTTAGGAAAAACACCCACAGCACTTCTCATTTTGTCATCCGGATGAAAATCTGCAAAGTGGGATCTTTCACCTCATTAGCCTCAGCTCGCCTGCAGACCCCATCAACGTTGAATAACAAGATTTAGACTGTGCATCAAGTAGATGGTTTCAGTTACAGCAACTGTAATAATAATTAATAATGTGATTATGCAATTTCAATGTGATCTTTTTGTGCTTCCTCCATAAAATCTGCACTAATAGTTAATCCGCCCCACGGCGACGACACGGGTTCCTGTTCAGCCCATAAATGGAAGCTTTGTGTAATCAGTGGAGCATTAACGCATTCATTTCAGGACAAGCAGACATGTTTAATTCTGTGTGATCAAATTCGTAAAAAAAACAAACAAACAAAAAAAAAACATTGATGACAAAACCCAGAAAACCTCAGCACACCTTCAACTGGAATGTAAAAACATGTTTTGTGTTTTAGAGGCCGAACAAACACATCCTTGAACTTCAACGCAGAACATCATTTCAGGTTCGCTGATCGCGCTGCGGCAGACGTCGCTGAGAATCGGCTTGCTATGTTTGGGCCTGTGAAGAGTGTGTGTGTCTGCGAGCCGTTACCTGGCAACATTCAAACATTTGTTCTCATTGGGATCCCATCCTATGTGTGTGTGTATGTGTGTGTCTGTGTGTGTGTGTGTGTCTGTGTCTGTGTGTGTGTGCGTGTTCACAACAAAGGTTTTCATAGTCCCGATAATTACTGCTCTCCTCTCACAAGGTGAAAAAGGGATTTAAGTCATGTGACCGTCCGTTAAGCCAGCCACCGTTATGTAACGTCCGAAAATGTGTTTGCAGCCATGTGTACATTTGTTTCTGTCAGCATGTGAATAAGTGTGTGTGTGTCTGTGTGTCTGTGTGTGTGTGTGTGTGTGTGTGTGTGAGTGTGTGTGCCGTGTTGCTACTGCTGGCAATCAACAAACTCACACGATTATCGTGATTATTTTCTGGATCACCTCACTGACTGATGGATGTCAGAATACGACTCCAAACGTAGAGATTATTGCTTGAACAGGAACAGGAATTGTGAATTTGCCTCCTTTTCAATCAAAATCTTTTAAAGTTTGCTTCAAAGCGACTTGAGAGTCCGACGTTCCCGAGGTTTACTGCAACACACAAACACACACGCACACGCACACACACACAGACGACACACGTTCCTCATCAGTCACATTAACCGTTCACATCCGCAAACCCCTCCACCCACATGCCCACCCCCCCGCTTTGCCCCCGGGATAAAATCTAACACCCCCAAAATAGCCTGTTGGGTTATAAGAGTCAGCAGGGCCCTCGTCCAACCTGCACTTTTAATAGTACAAAAGGCAATTAGGCCGGCATCCCCAAGAGTTAATTCAAGATGCTAAAGGTGGTTCGCTTCCCTTTGTTGCCTTAATCTCTAAATTAATAAAGCGAGACGCCACAGACGGCGTCGGGTTCCCGTCTATTTGCGGGCGGGCGGGCCGGCCCCGTCCGGAGCGTTTGGGGGCTGCCGCTTCGCCGGGAGCCGTTCGTCTCGGCCCGAACACAAACAAACAGTTGCGTGAGAGGTGGCGAAGGGCAAGACAACACAACAACATCCACAGGGCTTCCCCCACGCCCGGGGATTCACGCCACACATTGTATAGCCGCCGGCGACCGGCTCGGATTTCCACAGTCCCCGTTCTTACCCCCTGCACCCAGAGCGAGCGAGCGCGCGCCGACAGCTGACCCCTCCGACAACGCCGCCGCTCTACGCCGACGGATCGCGGCGCTCTTACCCGACGAGCCCAGGAAGTAGCGCTCCAGGGCAGAGCCGAACCCGGACGGGTTGTCCTTCAGGTCGCTGACCACGAACGGCTGCATGGTGGCGTTCTGATCGTTGATGGGCCAGGTCTGACCCCGGACGCTGGCGCCGCCGTACCAGGACACGTTGGTCATGGAGAAGCAGTCCTGAAAGGAAACGCACGCAAACATACGTGCAGACACACAAAAGGAAGAGCGTGAGCGACAAGAACGGTGTGCAGAGGAGACGATGCCAAATGCATGGATGAGCTCGGCTCCGGTGTTTACACAGCCACGGTTTCAAGAGAAAACACAAAACTTTCATTTTGTTTTGATGTCTGCTTTCACCATGATCGGAGCCACTGAAAACACACGTTTGTGGAAATACTTAGTCCCTTTCTTCTTTTCTGGAGTAGATTGTGTTTTTTCTTCTTGGACATAGAGAGTTAAAAATAAACCAGTCAATTTCCTTGCTGATTCTTAACAAAAGCTGATTCTGATTCTGATTCTGAAAATGTCACTTTCTAGAAGAACTCCAGCTCAGTCTGTAGGAAACAGCAAAACCTCTGCGACTGCACATGAAACAGCACGACCGTAGGAATACTTCTTCTGCTCATGTATGAGAAGACAGACAATAACAGTGACCAGAGCATCATGGTTCCCGATCCTTATTCTCCTGGACTTGGTGATTTCAGAGCTGACAGTCCAACCAGGATGAATTTACTCAAAAATCACAAAACAACGCGTTTTCACTCGAAATGCAGAAAGCGTGTGCTTCCTCCGGAGAACACTTCCCATGCGTCTTTAGCTCAGCCTGGAAGCTGCTTCAGTCTGGGCTCTGTTCAGCAGTTACACAAACAGGTGCCCGGCGGTCACCTGAGAGGCGTCAAGCCGGATTTTTGGATAAAATTAAAAAAAAACAAAAAGAAAAAAACACTTTGGTTTGGAAAGATTTCCTCTGAGCAATCGCAGCCACATGTCATGGAGTTACAGCCAGGAATGTTCCATTGGGGACAGATTAACCTCCCCAAACATCCCAACAGTTAAATGCCTTTGATAATTAAGCTGGGGGGGCAGTGTGTGTGTGTGTGTGTGTGTGTGTGTGTGTGTGGGGGGGGGG
>NC_043751.1:25540100-25595100 GCF_902148845.1 Salarias fasciatus
AATTTACACACCATCCAAATTGCCCATGACCCTCGCTCTATTATTAGCCAGAGGACTGCTGCGTGGCATGCACCCGCTCCCTGTGAGTGTGTGAACATGGGATGTGAAAAAACACAGGAATCTGACCTGAACCGGCCACGACGTCCACTCACTCCTCTGGCGTTGATGGCAAAGGGGCAGAGGTGAGGGGATCACCGTTCATATTTTGCGTGTCCAGTGGACTCTTCACTCAGAGGGCAGGAAGTTCAAATGTTATTGGGAACTTACTTCACAGGTGCTTCATTCAGCAGCGGTTTTTGACATTTTGTGCTCCAGTAAACGCAAAGATGAATCAGTTTTATTTTGGGATTAGTATAGGTTGAAATTTCTGCTTTGCATTTGTCACATGTTTGACATCATACATCCTTGCCATGTTCTAGATCGAGGGTGTCCAAACATAAAGCAGACCAAGACCGGAAGGTAAGAGGCTCCAGCCCAACCAACACCAAAGGAACTGTAAACATTAGAAGAAATTTCTTAAGAGTAACAGACAAAACACAACACAGAAATCCGTGATGCTACCCGCTGGTCCCCAGTGTGAATGCTCCCGGATGAGGCCTATTCCTGGTGATCGGGTGACCACCTGTGCTGCTCTGTCCGGGAAGCACAGCGTTTTAATCTGTTTTCCGTCGTCCCAGAAGTTCAGATAGTGTCCGGACAACGGACGCTGTCTGTTTTCCTCTTCACAGCTGGTCAGCTGCTGCAGGAGTGAGTCAGTGAAGGAGTTAATGGGTGTGACGACTCGTGAGTCACCGGTGTTGAACCATCCCTTCATACTCAAATGTCACTGGGCAGGATGCGATATGAACTTCTGGGACGTTGGAAAACAGATTAAAATGCGGTGACACAAGGAGACCGGTGGGCAGCCTACCTGATGGTGCGTTCAGGGACTCCTGCAGGTGATTTAATGGTTTCAAACGGTCTGACATAACACTTGGAGCGTCAAAGTTCGAGACTCAATTTGTCCAAAAAGGAGTGAAACACTGAATAATTGGACATGTGCATTCAAAAGTTTGGAGAAGGTCACATTACGTTCACCTGCGAGGAATCTAGTATATTTTAGGTTCATCCTGAAATAAGTGAGTTGTATATGTGATGTCTCTTTCTTATATTTTATATATGTTTATGATGCTAGATGTGCTAGATAATGAACTTTTACTCACGTTTTGCTCGGTTTGGCACTTAAAGAAAGCAGCATGTTTTACAGTTTTGACCATGACCCTGCACAGGACTAAGAGGTATAAAAGATGAATGGTTTAATGGATGTGTATCGTATTGATATGTAGCTGCTCCTGTTCTTGAATCTCTTTCTTTGACCAGTAAAGATGGTACATAGGTACATAATATTAAACTATATGAACAAATTCAAAAACACATGCATAATGTAGCATGTTTTTTTTTTCTTATTTGACTCCTTCAGGAACAACCAAAGGGGTCCATGTGGCTGTAAACCTTGACCTGCAAGCAGCGTTTCAGGAAAAAGCATTGAAACTATAAATCAACCCAACACATTGTTTGACAACAAGCTGAAAATTAGTTGCTTTTTGTGAAGTCTCAGTACAAATGACAAGTACAGAAGACACTGAGGTCCAAACTGGATTGATAGCCGACTGTGTGAGCCTCACCTGTGGCACAGCATGAGGATGCAGCAGCATGTGGTGCCTCATGCTTTGTTCCATGATCGTGCGAATAGATTTTATTTCTATGAAGTCATGTTGAACAGCAGAATGCCTGGTCTATGTGCAGAAATTACGTTACGTTGCTCCATAAGTTATTTTTAAAAGTTATCTTAGTTCATGCATATTTTAAACTTACAGCTGTCTGCACAGAGCAGTGGATGCGTTCTCATTTCTATCATGCATCATTTGTCATCTTTCATAAACCGTGGATAGAGTATTGTATAGGAATGCCATCTTTACATCAGTCAACAAAAATTAAAAAATGATGGGCTAAATTATCCCAAACTTTAAAAGGTCTATTTTTCAAGGAACGCCGAAGTGGCTTTAGAGAGAAACACTAAAGCAGCAGAACCCATTGCATGCAAAACTATTCACTTCAGCTGACAAACTTTTCCATCTTAATGTCTGGATCTTCAATTTACCATTCCTTTTTTTTTATCCTCCAGGATATTCAATACCGACAACTTCTCCGACTGCCTGGGAGTCAGAGGGGGAAAGTTTCCATGCAGCCCCAGTGCCCGCTCTTGGCGGGACAATCCTGCTGCAGACCGAACTGTTTCCGTCTATCCACCCCGGCTGTGCGTGCACTCCCTCCTACACCCTGACTTTCCCCCCTTTTCTACTGTCACACAGACTCTTTCCATTGCCCTACACCCCAACCATCTACTCTGCTCTTCCTGTCGAACTCAAATCGAAACATGGTGTGAAACTAGAGCTGAGTGTTTTCATTCAAGCAAGCTGCAGATGGAAGCTGGCTGGAATCATACCTGTCTGACTCTGCAGGTGTGTTTTGTGCACATAAAAGTGAGACGAATCGTGAGTTCATTGCACACTAAGCGTCATAGCTCCTCTATAAAAGGAGCAGCTTACAGAACTATTACCCCCCAAAAGATTTCTGCATCAAACAATACTTTATTTTTTTAAAAACTCAATTTCATTTTGATTGCACCAAATATAAAACAGACATTGCAAAGCGCTTTCACTGAGAAAAATCCAACAATTCCACATGAGCAAGCAGAAGAAACAATGGAAAGGAAAAACGCTTTATTAATGGGAAGAAACCTGTAGAACCAGGCTCAGAGGTGGACACGGTCTTCATTTACTTTCACAAAGATGCTATTTTAAGAAAGTAATCACAGCAGAGGTAATCACAATTATGGGGGGAAATAACTGAAATACCAACAATCCCATAGTATTCATGTTCATATTCTTATGACACCCAGGAAAATTGAATTTTTCCTACACAGAGCTTAAGTGTGCTTTAACAAACAGGCTTAAGTCAGATCTATAAATGGCAGAGTTGGACAACAGTGTGAGACCAGACCTTTGGCTGAATGGTGCGCCGGTTCATGTTGCGGGCCCCCCGTGCTCCCCCTAGACCTGGCCTGGCGTGCCCTGGCTGCAGCGTCGCTAAACATTGGCACCCGGACTGAGGTAATGGGCATAGCTGCCGCTTCTGCTCTCAGAGCGAGCTCCAGGTCCCCGGCCAGGACACAGACACTGGTAGTAAATTTTATTTACACAACAAACACAGACAGAAAAATGGTCTTTCTGCCAAGATGTATGACTGACAAGTGATACATTGCATATCAGAACAATGACAGGTATTTTTCTATCTGTAATTCCAGTTTCAATTTCATACACTCTGGTTCACTTGCTGGCAAGTGTATCTGCAACAAAGAGGTGTTCATCAGTTTAATCTTCACTGACTGATAAATCTCTGCAAATCTTTATTATTGGTTTAAATTATATTTACAAATCCAATCACCTGCCGCTATATCCAATTTAGACCTCATTTACACTGAAAGTCTTGATGCCCAGATTGGATTTGCGGCGTAAATTCTATGTTTTTGGACCATGTGGCTACACCATATTTTATCAAGTGACCCATATCTGTTTCTCGCAATTTTATTTACCTGCAACATCAGAAAAACCGCGCATGCAAACCTGTGTTTGCAAACTTCGGATGATGACATGTGTTTGGTGAGAAGGGCGGTTTGCAGGCAGAGAAGGAGGAAAAGGGATAGAATTACATCTCATGCATATGCTGCAATTATTTCCACCTCTGCCTAAAGACTGAGAAGACATGTGCAAACTCCCCCCAAACACCTCCCACCGCAAACTGAATTCAAACAAAATTTAGCGTAACACAACATTACCTAGTGATTAAAACTACTTTTTGATGGAAGGGTACCTGATGCGAGTGGCAACTATAAAAAGGTGTCGAACATATTAAGTTTTCCTTCTGATGAGTTAATGAAATGACCACATATTAACAGCCACACAGTGATCCCGGGGCAGCTGAGGTCCCCCGAGGGTCTGAGGAACAGGGACAGGTGCTAATAAACCCTCCTTGAAGGAAAAGTTCTTAATTTTTAATGATGCAACGGTTCTGAAAAGGTCAGAATGTTCAAAACCATAAAAACAGAACTCTGCTGCAGTGCAAAACAATGACACAGCGTGACCACACTCTGTCCAGATATATTCTTTGATTTCCACATGAATCATAGAATTCCAGTTCATGGTATTCGGTTTGACGTCATACTTTGTGTAAGAGAATTAAATTATAAAATTCATTTTTTACATTGGACAGTAACCTTCCAATACCTTTCTCATTACTTTTACTCATCGGCTGTCAGATGAGCCATTTCTGAAGCAACAAACTGACTGATGAACCAGTACAACCACAGCAAAATAATGCTGGGCCTGACTGCCCTCAGGCACCTTCCTCACACACACACACACACACACACACACACACACACACACACACACACACACACACACACACACACACACACACACACACACACACACCCGTCCCATGGAATCTTAACTGATGGAAACTTCCCTTCCAGGGACAGTGTGGGCTGTCAGTGTGGTCTGTTTCCTGCCAGGACTGGACCGGCTAAGCCAGCGACTCATGTTCCACTCGGGGGGCCTTCAATCATGCCTCCCCTCGCTGCATACACATCACAGAGTGCAGTGAGGTGAAATGCTACCAGGACGAAGCTGGGATGGGACGAGGTCTCCCTCTGCTGCCGTCTCATCATACGTACCCACAAAAAACACTTCCTGCTGTGACTACAGAAACAAAGAGGGAGAGTAATAAAGTGGGAACATTTGTTTATGAGAAATACACGGTATTTGTCAGTTAAATTAAAAAAAAATAACTTCACAAAAGCAACTGTGCATTTAGTACAATATACATAATTTATGAACAAGCAAATTAAAAAAGTACAAAGTCAGTGGAGTTGTGATAGAGAAGAAAACAAGTACAGAGAGAAATTGGTTTGCAGCATTGCTCCACACAGAATTAATAGAAGTTGAAATAACAATAATGTAGGAGCAACATTTTACAAGTAATAATAAAGTAATATTAGTCATTAATATTTTAAAGGCTGTGATATACAAAGCTAAACAGTGATTAGTAGTGATGGGTCCGGCAACACCGATGCGTCGACGCATGCGTCGAGCTCATAGAACGAAACCCCGTGTCGGTGCGCGTATCGCTTTAAGAAAGTCACGTGACCGATACGGGAACTGTTTCGAACGGACACTGACGCGCCAAACTGTGTTTATAAGGGAAGCGCATCTGTCATGTATCGGGATGTACGGGCCATCTCTGAGAGACGAATTTCTGATTTACTCGGACATGATCATCCTCAAACTCGTCAAGAGTTATGGAGCCTCAAGCAAAGAGAAAGGCTTCCGCCGTGTGGGACCATTTTGATGTTGTGTCGGAAAATAAGGTAATTGTTTAATTAAACATCCTTTTTGTTTCAGTCCACAAGCATCTTTATTCACAACACATTCACTTAGATTTTCCCGTTATGACACTTGTTTACATTATTTATTGACTGAATATAAAAACATCAAAGATATTTTAAACTTAAATGAAGATATGGAATAATACAATATAAAATACCATGACCTAAATTGTATTATTGTATATACTAGGTCATCAAATCAGCATCAGTTGAGTCTGTAAACTAGGTGGCCTGCAGGGATTTTTAAGGTCCAGCAGGTGTCAGTATTCAGTGACACAGTATCAACACAGTATCAATACAGTTTTGCATTGTGTCGAAACGCTTCATGACGCCTCATCGACCCATCACTAGTGATTAGCGTAAGCACAGAAGAACAAAATTAACAGAAAAAAACATGGAAAATATGTGATTATTTTGGGATTCATTCACCTGGCATTGAATGTACTATTCTAAATTTTCTATTGACAGAGGGGAGAGAGAGAGAGAGAGAGAGAGAGAGAGAGAGAGAGAGAGAGAGAGAGAGAGAGAGAGAAGGTGGATTGGACCCAGCGCGCATGCGCTTGGCTATTGTCCCCGGAAGTACAACAATGCACGTGTAGCATTTGACAACCTTGAAAGCTAAACCTCATCTATCTCACAGTTTTGACTGATCCCTCAAACCCCTCCGGCGATGCCTGTTACCAGAATCCTGTAAGTCTCCACCGCGGTGTGTCTGTCGAGCTCACAGACACACGCGCTCGCCTTTAACCCGTTGTTGGTGTCACCCCTGTTAGCAGAGCTAGCCGCATGCTAATCTTACCATGTTTTAGACTTCAAACGGACATTTCTGTCTGAATGCAATTTACAGGTGCTCGTTTCTGTCTTCCGTTTCAGTGGCAGCTTTCTCTCATGTGTTCGCCGTGAGGTCGAAATCAGTAAGACGCTAGCAACAGTTCGCTATGCTAAAAACAAATTGCCGTAAAGTGCGCAGGCACGTTGCTAGGCAACGCATGCCCTCGTAATAATCAGTACAGTGCCGAATTAATGTCAGTCTGTACTTGGGAGATTAATGATCACATTTGTGACGGTTGCACATTTAAATTTATAGCAAAACAAGTCGAAAAGCGGAGTTTATATTCAAATCACAATGTTTTAGAGTAGAATAAAGGTTCTTTTAAAACGAGGTTCCACAAAGAATAGAACACAATAAATCGACAAATGTTAAACATCAAATAAAACATGATAAAATCAAATAAATAACATGTTAAACATCAAATAAGCCAAGATTAAATCAAATAAATGACATTAAATCCAACCACATAAAGCCACATACAGCCCAGTTTCAGCCGGATCGAGTAAATAGTATCATAAGAACCTTTAGATTGAAAATTTAAAGTTTTTCTTTGTTGTGCCTCAGAGTATACATGATGAAAAAGTTTATATTTTTGCATATAAACAAACCATTACTACAGTCTCAATATGAAGCCCATTTTGAATTCAATTCAGCAGATTGAATAAACCTTGTGGTGCAAAACACAGTGAAATTTCCAAAAACCTTCTCCTACAGCTGTTGTATTATGCATGTTTTTACACACTCACCTCAACAGCGTGACTTTGAGCAATGAGGAAGCTGGCATTCATGCCAATACCTCAGCTCAGTTCTCAGAGATCTGTTGTGTCCTTGACTCATGAGACATTTCTTTTAAAAAAAAAATCAATATTTTCTTTAAAATTTTTCAACTTGTTTAGTGGGCCAGATTAGAGTGGACAAGCCTTATGCTTGTCACTCCTGCTGTACAGCCTACACTCAATCTGGTTGTTTCATTAAAAAAATAACAGCGATGCATCAAAACAATAGTTTTGCAGATTCCTAAAGAGGTCAAACGCTGAGACATACATTCTCCATCTACTCCTGAGCCGAGGTTTCGTCTGGAGTTACAGTAGCAGATTACATGATAGTACATGATAACTGACTTCCAGTTGAGTGGAGAGCAATGTTGTGCAGTTTAAATTACTGTCCTACCCACATTGACTAAAGACACACCATACAGTATGATTTGTAGTAAGTATGTAAGTCTTCCGCAGTCCGTAGAAATCATCTAAATCCTTTTCCAGTCTCTTCATGAAATTCACATGAAAGGATGTTATTTGCCAATAATATGACGGATGATAAAAGTCAGAATTTCTGTCTCCTCTCAGACACCCCATCTACCAGTTGGGAAACCCCCAGCTGAGGATCTTCAGACCCAACTGGTTCCTGACTCTGGTGAGGCCGGGAAGAGAACAACCTCCAGACACCGTCCAGTTTCGCATTCCGATGGAGTAAGCCTCTGTTTTCTTTTCTTTGTCTTTAAAACCATTCTAAAAGTTTACATTTATGTTCTCCCATATGTTCAGTAGTCAGATTGTGCCATTTATTCATGTCTAAAGCCCGCCACACACTACAGGATTTTTTCAATCTTCCCCGATTCAGACACCACACACTACAAGACAACAGAGGACAGATCGCACCCGATCTTCCTCTCCTGATCTTCTAGTGTGTGGTGTCGCTCTGGAGCAGACCACACACTAGCAGATTCTTCAGCCGAGAACCGGCTCCTCACTCCTCCAAATCTCGCGTCGTCCAACGTGACTTTGTGCTGTTTCCCTTCATTGCTGTTTTTACATTCATCTCCACTTTCAATAATAAGTGGAGAACTCATTCATTCCCTCTGTTCATTCATTTACATCGGCATCGCTCCTTCATTGCAGGCCTGCCTTAACCATTCATATTGTTTACTATTAAATCGAATATTAATGATTTATTTTACTATTTTGGCATCAACTTTACATTCATAGAACTTAATCTTTCCATGAATTGAAGAAGTTCCATGAGCAGTGATTTGCTGGTTCTGTTAGTCTTCACTCTCCCAGTCTGTTAACGTTTCATGTTATCGTAAACTGTACAGGCAGAATGATCACACATTTATTGATGAGGTAACACTCAGATTTGAGGATGGCTATGCCTGAACTTCTTTTTTAAATCATGTTTGAGGCCTTTTTGTGTGGAGTTTGCATGTTCTCCCCCTGCCTGTTTGAGTTAATTCACAGTACTGTGGTTTCCTACACTTAAATTTCCTTTCATCCATAATCCACTTGGATTATCTATAGTTTATTCCTGTAAAGTGAAATTGATACAAGTGATATACGGCCATTTTATTTCCCAGTAAAAGCTTTTCTGTGTAGTTAAAATGTCAGAGCGTTTCTCTGATTTCTCCATTGAGACATCAAATGGCTTGTATACACGTACACATGTTCTCCTCCAAATATTAGGTATTATTTTTTTTATATTTTAACCTGTTATTATCTAAAATACCAATTGATCAGTCTGAATTTGTGTGCTTGCGGTAATCCACTTCACTTGGAGTCATTTAATTCTACAGTCAATGTCCTTAAAGTATGTTATGTCAGAGTGTGTTAAACCACGATCTATCACAATCCAAAGACATGGACTCAGGGCTAACTCACAAGTACAAATGTGAGTGTGTGTGGTTGTGTGTCTCTCCGTGTTTGCTCTGTGATGGACTTGTGACCTGTTCAGAATGCAGCCGGCCTTCACCCAGCTGAGATCAGCTTCAGTGCCCTGTGATCCTCAATCAGATAACTCAGTATAAAAAGTACACAGATGCTTTGCCTAACATGTGGAAAAAGTCTGTTTTTTCAGGGTTTTAAAAAGCAGCGTATATAAGCATAAATCAGCTTTAACCGGTGCCGTGCTGCTGATGTTGTTGTGTTAGTTGGGTGCGATGGCCACCAGGTGGTGGGAGAGCCTCAGGAACAGAAACCAGTGAACCTGCCTCACTTCTCAAAGCTGCAGATGGATCATGACCACCATATGGCTGTTTCTAATGAGCTATGCCATAATGATGACTTGATAACGAGGGTCATGGGAAGTGAGTTCAGTGCTAAATGTCTTTGTTTAGCCCTCCTGTAGAGATTCAGGCTGAACTATGCACAGTCCAGACCTGGGATTAACGTCACCATATAAATAAATGCTCCTCTCTCGAGATTGCTGCTTATCATTTTATGATATGGCCTCTTCATTTATCTAAGGGACGTTCTTTTTATCGCTTGGCCCCAATGTATATCTTATTGTATGTAGGTCTTTGGGGTTTGGACTGTACATGTTCTTTCATAAAAGTCAACAGGAGGTCCTCACCAGTCAGAACTTAGCGCTGATGAGGTGATCTTGTCTACCTCTGCGAGCCAGGGTCAGCAAGGTCAGCCACGGTCCTCCGGCGACGAGAGGCCCAGAGCCCACACTGGGGAGAAAAATTGAAGTTTGAGGCAGATCATCTATGTGTCTCTGGTGGGGTTTAGACCATAATCTGTTCATCCAGGTGCCTGGCCTCCCACTCCGATTCTTTCCTCTTCCCTGCCAAACTCCTAGGGTTCTTATGTAATTGTGTGCACGCGCGCGCATGTGTGTGTGTGTGCGTGCCTTGCGTGCATGTACGCTTTTGGATAAGTGAATTTGGTGTGTAACTCCGTGCATGTATGCACTAAAAGTGCCAAAAGTGGGGTGTGTGTGTATGTTTATAAGGGTGTGAAAGTTTTTTTTTCCTTCTTCTTCTTTTTTCACTCTTTGATTTCTGTTCTTGGCTCGTACGGACACTGCTGGAGCTGAGGTGTTCACTGTCTAAACTCTCATATTTGTGCTTTTTAAACAAACAGTGTAGTGAGGAGACACCTAAAGGGAGACAATGGCACGAACCGAAGCTCACCACGTCTTATTGATAAGCGTGAGTCACTGAGTCATTATGTTAGTGGAGCCTATTGTAGGTATGATTCCCAAGGGTAGATGGTGTACGCCTGAGTAAACTGAAGCGTGGATTAGCTGGTAATGAGACGTGATAATGTTGGTTTTCTCAGGGTGATGACTCAAGCCGGTCTTTTTCTCAATGGCACTTGGAAAGTAGATTTCATGGTTATTTTTTCCCTCTCCGTGGCACACCGCAGTCTAAAAAGTCGCTCAAAGGTGAGATTTATTTAGATAAATAATTAGTGTGTTTATATGTTTGTGTGGGACTTCACTGAGCGTCACTGCCTTTGACACAGTGCTGAACAACTGAACAACGCGTTGTGCTTTCCTCTGTTTCCACAGAAGAGTGCATTTTCAAAACGCTCAATCATTTTCAGTGACTCCGAGCACAACTGCTGTCTGAACGGGACCCAAGCGTCTGTCTGTCACCTGTTCGGAACACCTGCTTGTCTCGTAATTCTCTCTCCACCTGCTAGAGGGAAGTATTTGTTTGTCTTCTGGATTGTTCTCAACCCTTTTGTGCGATGGAAGTATTTTTCCTCTGTGCTCTAGAACATCATCGAATTTCTTGGTTTACACCCACGCACACACATACACACACACACACCTCTTGTACCTCACCTGGCATGGCTAGAGGCCAGTGCTCAGACACACAAAAAGACAAAGAAAGGAACACTCCATTGAATGTTGTGTTCAGGCTACCACTCAGCCGCACTTCGCTTCATGTGGACTAATAACTATGAAACCAGACCAGCACACTCCGAAAGCACGCTTTAGAAGGGTGACCCTGTTAACACGGTGACGCACGATGTCTTTCCACCGACAGCTATGGGATCAAACACTGTTGTAATCGCTCTGACAATCACTCAGTGTTTGTGTTCACCTGTTCCACTTAGTAAACTCAATTTGGAAACTGGGTCATCTTTTTATGCCAATTAGCCACGGTCACTGTCCTGTGAAGTTATTTAACCAGCCATTAGAGAAGTGGTAGCTACTTTTAAGAATCCACTGCTCCCTCTAAGGAGTTTAATGACTCTCGCCGACCTGGTCTTTGATCTATTTCTGTTCTATTGTCATGCCAAACCTCGAACAATAAATCTAATCCTTCACACGCTGCTCTGATATTCTCAACTTCTCAACTGTCTCTTCTCTCCGAAAGTCTCAGGTTCCTCAATGGCTTTCCCGCTAAACAAAGTCCGCTATTATGATCTTGATACTTAGTGTTGAGCAACTTCTGAACATGCATTGTCTGCGAAGATGGGAGGGTTAAAGTAGAGAGTGTGTGTATCTCAACCCAAACCTGACAATGGGCAGGTCAACAATAAGGAGCGGCTTTCTTTTGCCTTTCATCTGGCAGAAAACAACTCTCCTGTTTCATTCTCACCACTAAGCCACTCTGACACACTGTACTTTGATGTTCTGTGTGTGGGTGTGTGGGTAAGTCAGTGAGTATATGTGTGTATTCACTGTTTGGTGTAAAAAAATTTTCCCCCAATTTACTAGAAATAATAAATGTCACACATGATAGACTCATTTGAACTCGCAATATTGAATTTTTAAGGTATAAATTGGTCAGTTGGTTGATAATGAGAAGGACTCTTTATGCCATTGTTTATTTCGCGTGGTATTTCCTACCTTACTGTCTTTTACTTTTACAGTATCGGTGAATTCCTTCAACAAATTAGCATCCGTCTCAGCTTGAGCAGCGTTTGGCAGCTTGACTTTTCATGAATGGCTTTTTAGGGTAGCATGAGGTAACTTCCAGGGGAAGCAAGCCAGATGCTTTCTGACGATGTGTAGAAGAAATGAGATTCCTACATACTGCAGTAAGCACTGAACCTCCCCATCACCCCGATGCGTTGCTGCAATCTCTTCCATTCCTTGGCAAGTCTTAAGGTTATTCTACCAACCAAAAAAGGCACTATAAAAAGCCCCAGAATAGATGTGGCCCGTTTTCTATCAAACAAGGAGCCACATTAAAAGTCCTCCTGTGGTTTGCCAAGTCAAGTTGCTAAAACAAGCAACCCTTCTAAGTAGGATTCATGGCAACCACAAGGAGCAGGATGGTCACTGAATCATCCCCGTGTAAAGTAAAGTTCATTTTAAAGGAGGTGACGGGGGGCAACCTCCCATCTCTGGACTCATGTTGTTACAGCCATTACAAATTTACAACGCCTGGCCTGAAGTTTGGTTCATACCGCGCAGTGCAGCCTTCATTCCTGAAAAATAAATCACGACGATTGGTTTTACTCAAGGATTACACTAAGCAACCAAATCAGCATAGGTTTTACGTAACATCTATTGAGTTGACTTCTTTCCTCGAGCTCGACCATTTGATTTGTAAAAGAATCAACAATATAGTGGAAACGGGTTATTGCATTTAACCTGTTGGTGCTGAGGTGTACCTGAAATTCAATCTGTATCACTAATATGTTTGTGTTCATGTGCTTTAGATAAGACGATAAGAACATTTAATTTCTTGAAGAATGTAATATTTGGTTCAACTGCAGCTTCTATATTTTAAGTTCAGCCTGGGATCTTCATTCTGTTAACTGTTTTCTTGACCACAGTCGGCTGTAAAATGAAGAAAAAATGAATTGTGACACATTTATTAAAAAAGAAAAAAAAAAAGAAGAGAGAGAGAGTCCTTATACATTTTTGTTTGAGTGTTCCATTTTACAGGGTTCACCGCAGCAATTTATAATTTTAGACTTCTCTATTTTTTTTTCTTCATTTTCAGACTAATTATGTGCCCTTCCTGCTGCGATGTGCTGAGCGTTGAGGCCCTGTTTACATGAGGACGTTTTCAAGTGAAAGCGGAAAGCCGTTGTTGTGTTTCAGGCGTTCCTTTATGTTCCTTTATGGCTCCCATGATGGAACTTTATGAACACGCCCGGGCTCTGTCTCCATGAAAATGGAGGAAAACACTTCTGTTTGAAAACGCTTGCGATGCTACATGATGCATAGCTCTGTGTCACATCCCCATTTTTCCTAATTACTGCACGAGCTAATTTTTTGAATCCAAGCAGTCAGATAAATATGAAATGTTTTTGATCTCCAAACAAGACAAGTGTTTTTATACCAGTGAAAAACTAAACTGGAATCAATTCAGTGTAGTGTACTTAAAAAGAAACAACATTGCTATTATGGGCTATTAATTATCAGTAAATCGTGTTAATTAATAATATAATAATATAATAATAAAATAATAGTATACTAAACATCACAAGCATTCCGAACATTTGCAGTCATATCAAATATTCAGTGTCTCTCTTCCCATACGCACTGTATCTGAATTCCACCTCAAGGCTTGTGTATAAACTGAAGGAACTGTAGCCACGGATGGTCTTCTGAGGAACCTTTTGGAGAAAAGAAATCACTCCCCCCTTTTCCACATGACCTCCCTGCGCTGTTCATACAGCGATAATATAAGAAGGAGGAGGCAGGTGTTAGTAGCGATTCCACCAATCATTAATTAACAGTACGAATGAATGACATGAAATGGGCGTGAAAAAGGCTCGTTGTTTCCTCCCTATTGGCCAAAATTGATTCAAAATGTGATATTGTGAACATAAGTAGCTGGAAAAGGCCATTCTTCAAGTGGCTCAGTCATCTGAATAGAACTGCTTCACCTCCATGCTGACAGAAGCCAGTCTAGGTAGTTTTTACATCTGATTGTATTGCCCACGGCCCACTGGGACATCAGCCAAAGGATGGGCATGGACCCACCAGAGGGATTATGTCTCCAGATTAGTGTAGGAGCTGTTGGGATTCCCCTGGGATGTGAAAGTTGGAGGGTACGGTGTGATTCTGGGCTCCAGTTTTCCCCACGGTCAATATGATCCTGTTGGACTAAGAGGATGGATGAATAGAGGGAATGCAAACAGAAGGAGATGGTGTCAGTGCGACTGGATGTGTTAACCTTTCACTTCGGTATTCATTTGTAGATTCATAATGTGATTCGTTGGGTATTTTTTTTGATGAACCGTTAGGGCAGGGCTAATGTCTTTTGGTGAATGATCAAAGGTTCTCCATCGGTTGACCAAAACCCAAAGATTACTCCAATCAGCTTCACAGTACAGCAAACCTTTTCATCCATGGTCCAGGCATGCTCTGGTTGTTGGCCTATCTGTGTTTGTTTATTGTTTGAAGCTCATTGTGAGTGGGCGGTAATAAAGGCCGTCCTTTATGTGGGGCCGTGGCACCACCTATTTACCTGCAGATGTTCTTTTAGCACCAGGACATTAATAGACAAGTGGCATGCGGTCCTCCGAGCTTTGACAAAACTTTATTGTCAAACACCGTCAAAGCCGCCTCTGTCCCGTCTTGCACTTTTCCAAACGGTGAACTTTCACCCACTTCTCTCCGTACGCTTTCGGAGCACAGGTGTAAATGGACCGCCTTAAACTACTGGAACTGATACTCATAATCTTCTTGGCTCAGCGCGAGCTAGCCCACATTTAAAGAATGGAACTTGTCCAGGAACATGTATATTCATCGGAGGGAAGGTGTCACGTTCCCTCCCTCGTTCAATTTGCACGTGGAGCTTCACCTGCAAATTGATGAATCCGTCATAACTGGGCTCAGAAACGTCATCCATTACGCCTCAATTACTTCATCTCTTCTTTCTCCATACACCTTTAGATATTATATTCAGATCACATAATCCTCTCCATTACTTCAACCTGAACATTGTGGAACAATATAACTTTTAAAATTTTTTTTTGAGACAATGAAGCCAGTGTGCCTGCTTTAAACCTGCTTGGCAACAACAGACCATAATTGAACCTAATCCATCGTCTGCGTCATCTGATGCCCTTCTAGTTTTTTTTTTTGTTTTTTTTTTTTTTTTTTTTGTGCGTTTGGAGTTCTTTCATCTTCTCCGCCTAGGAATCTTTGCTGCATGAGTGTTTGCGTATAAATATACACCAGTTGCCGGAGACAGGTTTTCATTCTTCCTAAAAGGCAGAAGTGTGAAAGGTTAGCTGGTGGAGTCAGATGGGTGTTTATACTGGGATGATGATCAGATGCTGCCTGCATCACTGCTGGAGACACCACGCCCTTTGTCTAAGTTTAGCCTTGTTTATGTACACGCTTAACTTGACATTTTCTCCTCAGCTTTCAGGCCCAAGGCGTTCTCTCACACTGCATTGTAGTTTGTTGCTGGGATGGAAGTCATTTATTGACTTAGGTCAGAAAGAAAACAGCTTTCCAGTGTAACCCTGTAACTGTAGTGTGTGTGTTTGTGTTTGTGTGCGAGTGTGAGTGATTGCTTTCTATGATTATATGTTGCCATCCAAAAGTTTTTACTTTGCACTTGTGGAAAAAAAATGCTGTGAACTGAAGATCCTTCCAAAAACAATGCCGTAAATAGTTTTTATTTATCAAACTCCTGTTCCCGTTTTAGTATCCCCGTTCTTCACCCAGCTCACCGCTCGTGCAGCTGTTTCTGTTTTAGGCAAAGGGCTTGGTTTGACTTCCATAGTATGCTTCCATTCATTAGTGCTCTTTCTTTTTGGATTAATTGCTTACAGTAGTGTTTGTTGTCATCAGTGTTTACAGTCATGCTCATGATGATGGCTGGGACATTGATTTCAATACAGATCAGATTGATTTGAAATCATGAATCATGCGATACACTCTTTCATTGATGAAATGAGGACGTTCTGAAATATTATACTGCAAAGCATGTCAGCTTTTTATTATCAGTAAATTGAATTTCCAGTCTTTTTTTTGTGCTTCTGACATTTGGCATGTTGCCATCAGGCATCGGTGCAGTGTTGAAATGATGAAGTGAAATGACGTGTGGCTCTTTTCTGCCAATTTCACAATTTTTTTCGTGGTATCGAGCCTTGGGAACAGGGTCAGCTTGCCTCGGTATGGTCCATCAGTTTTTTTCCTTTAGTGCGGTCCATTTTTCTGTGATGTTTGAGTGTCTCTGGTAACGAAGCGTGTGGTGTCCCTACATGATGTAAACAAAAGCCGATTCCCGTAAAAATGGCGACCACGGCCCACAATGCAAAAAGCGAAATGACATACCCTTTCGAGCCATTTTCTGCGATCATGTTTGCCATGATCTTTTGATATTTGAAATGTAGAACGAAACAGTGGTTTTCTGTTACAAGTTTATTAAGTAAGTGATATTTATTTGTTGAAAAGACTCCATTGGACCTCATTACAGTGTCTTTTTGGAAAGCCATTATAATTTATGTCCAGCATGGATTAGTGGAGATGAAGGGAGCAAATTTGACCCTGAATCTATGTCATCATGACATTTCAAAGTTATTTATTTATTTTTAAATATCTTTTTTCATGTCTCATGGTCTGATTTCATTTTGTCGCTGTTCCAGCTATCACACTTCCATTAAGAATATCTGCGTTTGCTCGGGTATCTTCCTCGAAGCCGAAGGCATTACTCTGCCGGGGCATGGTATACCATCTCTGTTTGCGGTGGCTGGATAATTGGAGTGGTAAAGGCAGTAGGGATTTAAAAAAACCTTCTCCTCCTCATTAATCAGGATCAGTGTTCCCTCTGCTAATGATCCAGAGGAGACCTCACAGTCTCCAAGCCACTTTCCTCTCTTCCAGCTCCCCGCCCCTGCTTTCTAGGAAAACCCGTCTCTCAGCGCAATCACTCTTTCGTCCTCTCTTGATCTCAAGTGCGCCTGGTCACTACGCTCTGCCTCGCTGCCCTCTGGCACACACATGCACAGTCAGACGGGGTTTGTGTGTGTGTGTGTGTGTGTGTGTGTGTGTGTGTGTGTGTGTGTGTGTGTGTGTGTGTCTGGAGGGGGGGGGCGGGGTGTGAGCAAATGGAGCGGAAAGGCGCATCTGCATGCCACATCTCTAGAAACACATTTCTTTCCTTTAGACTGAACACAAGCTGGCAAAGCCTTTAACAAGTTGCTTTACACCTTTCTTCACACATTGATGCTTAAATCTCTCCCCCAGTTGTCCTGGACCACTACTGCCTCTTGGAGAACGGTTCAGTGAAAAATTGGTTCTCTCCTCCCCCAAAGGCTGAATGGTCAAAAAAAAAAAACAAAAAAAAAAAACCTTTAAGAGACACCACGTCAAACTGTCCCTCATTACATAACTGTGGAAATAGTTGCTCAAGTATTGTAAATGTAAGCTCGCCTCTCTCGCTACTCACAACTTAGTGGGTCAAACAGAAGCGTTTGAGTTCTGCATCACCGTCGGCTTTGCCAAAATGGAGCCTATTATAAAGGGAAGGGCAATTGTTTTGCACTGCATGGAAACATGTCTTACATCACACTCAGGTACAAAGAGTCTTTGTGTTCACAGATGGGATTTTCACATGCAAATGTTTGCTTTCCCTAATATTGTTACAACAACTCGGGGTATCGCGCCGTTTCCTCTGAAAAACACATTATCCCGGTCTATCGAAGAAACGTATGAAGTGATAGTCGACGCCATATCCGAGGCACTCCTGTCAGACCACAGCGTCGCTATTAAGCACTTTGTCAGACGCATTTTGGGAAGTGCTTTCTACCAGCGTAATCCAATTGGCTAGATTGATTAGCAGTTAAAAGCCTTGCTTCCTCTGGTCTGAGAACTCTGTTCCCAATGCTGCCCGGTGGGCTAGCTGTAGCTAGGCTGGCCTGCCGATCAGTCGGTGCCAGGCCTGCTTCCTGTGTAGGGTTTCACCGGGCGCGATCGATACTTGCAGACGCCTAATTGGATGAACACTGACACTCACATTTCTTCTCGCTCCACTTTATGTACATATAATAAAAACTGAATATGAGTTTGTGCGGGGTCGCCACAGCGTTTACAGTAGGTAATATACCAGCAAGGTTTATGGGAATGCAGTGTGGAAATGACCTTCATCATTTCTATGTAGGTGTCAATTAAATGAGCAGTAATCTGTCATGTAAGCTCGCATGTGCTGGACTGCAAACCCATGTCCAGACTCACAGGCTGAAATCAGTCTTTAACGCACACAAACCGTGATTGTTAAATTCTCTCTTCTTTGCTCCCTCTGTGCTCGATGTTTCTGTACAGCATGACAAAATGCGACGTGAAGAACTACTTGGAGAAGATCTATAACGTCCCAGTGGGGGTGGTCCGCACCAGAATACAGTTTGGTGAGTGTCTTCATGGCTTTCGACCTACAGAGACCTATTTGCATTTACAGAACTTGCAGTCGTTGACAATAAAAAAGCCCATCACATTGATACAAGGATTTGTGTTCCCTCTTTGGCCAGTTCATTGGTCAAATCCAAAACCTTATGTAACCCTTTAAGTTTTATTAGCGAGAGTAATCTAAAATTCGAAGACTTGTTTACAAAATCTTGGGATAAACACCACAGAGAAATTAGAAAGATATCTTAATCTTGTGGAGTAAATGATGTGTCCACCCTGTGGGTGGCTGGAATAACCGACATGAACGTTACGACTGCTGGTCAGCAGAGGCTCTATAGGAAAGTGTGTTTTATTGGCCACCTCATTCTAAATGCAGTGATTATGACTGTTTTTAAGAATTAAAAAAAGCCCACTGAGCCTGAGTCACTGACCTTAAAACAAGGAGAGCTCCCGGTGGAAGAACATGACAAACACCGAGATTGTAGATCTATGTAAAGACATGGAGTTCATCCAAACTGTTAGGAAAGAATGGTGAAAACACTTGATTCATGGTATGCAATACCAAGCCACAAACATGTCATCCATATTAAAATCCTAAAGTTGCACTGCAGCTGTTGTGAGTAAATCGAGCGTGTACACACATACCCACACGTGCATGCACACAAACAGTATTTGATTCTTTATATTTCCAAAAGTAATTGCTCGCCTGCTTTCTGGCACACACACATAACCTTGAGTGACCTTCCGTTCTTAAACCATAGGATTTAATCTGATGTGGATCCACCCTTTTCAGCTATAACAGCTTGGACTCTTCGAGAAACGTTTTCCACAAGCTTGAGGAGTGTGTTTATTCGAATCTGTGACCATTCGGGAGGTCAGACACTGATGTGGAAGGTGAAGGCCTGGCTCACTGACTTTGCTTTAATTGATCCTAAATGTTTTCTGTTGGGTTGAGGTCAGGACTCCGAGCAGGCCAGTCAAACTGGATCCCCCAGTTCTTTATGGACTTGGATTTGTACTCGGGTGTGTATTTATGTTGAAATGGGAAGGGGCCATCTCCAAACTATTCCCACAAAGTTAGGAGCATGAAATTGTCCAAAATGTGCTGGTATCTGAAGCTTTCAGAGTTGTTTTCATTGAAACAACTCTGAGCCCGACTCGCCACAAACAAGTCAACTTCCCCTCCTCCACCAACGTTTGTACTTGGTACGATGCAGTCAGACAAGGACCGTTCTCCTGGCAACGACCGAACCCAGACTCCCCATCAGATTGACAGTGGTGGGTCGCTCCAGAGCAGAGATTTAGGCAGAAATTGGAAAAGTAGGGTTGCAATGATTTTTGATGGTGTGTCCGAATAGCGGGTATAGCAGGCCGTGCCGCCGAGCAAGTGCCATGGGGGTCCTGGGAGTCTGGGGTCCCCATTTTGAGAACTGCTGCTTTAAACATACTGTTACACTGCAAACCTATTTTTCTCCTTGTTGTGTATTAAAAAAAAAAAGAAAAAAAAGAAAAAAAAGGGAAAATATTGAATAATTTCTTTGTACTTGTGTGCTACGTTCCTTTGCGTCTGCTGGGGGCTACGCCCCCCCCCCCCTCCCCCCCCCCCCCCCCCTCCTCACAACCTAGTGATGCCCCTGTCTGTCAACACTCACTAATTACTGAGCAGAACCTGACATCATTGATGCAACATGTGATTTCATTTTGCTTTTTTGGCTCTAGCATTTCCTCATAGCCAATAATCCGCTCTTCTGGAGTCCAGTGTTGTTGAACTTTACACCACTGCATCCGACGCTTTGCATTTCGCTTGGTGTCCAATGTGGATGCGGCTGCTCGGCTGCAGAAGCCCTCCATGATCCTCTGGAGCTCAGTTGAAGATCACATAAAGTTTGGTGAAGAAACTCGCGGCTGGGCTTAGTGCACAGGTGGCGTCCTATCGCTGTACCATGCTGGACTTCACTGAGCTCCTGAGAGCGACGCGTTCTTTCACTGATGTTTGTAGAAATAGTCTGCATACCGAGGTGTTTGATTTTATACACCTGCGGCCATGAAGGCGACTGGAACACCTGAATTCAATGATTTGGATAGCTGAACAAATACTTTTGGCAATATATTGTATATATTAACAGGGTTACACATTCTCAGTGTTATATCAAAATATTCCTGAATACAAGTGTGTTACCATAATTCGGAACCGCACTGTTATTCACTCGTAGTTTATTTTATGTTATTATAGATCAATTTGTAATATAAAGCTTGGCATGTGAGAACTTTTCGGGTGGATATAAAACCCAAACACATAGTTTAATTGAATGCTTTGAAACCGTTTCTGACAGAAGGTATTATTGTTGGAGTAAACGCATAAACCTAGCAGGCTTAAATTTGAGGTTGTGTTTTTTTTTGCCAGATGAAAATATTGTGCATATGAGGGGTATTTCCACCATAATCCTAAAGCATATATTCCTCTTAATACTCTTTGAGTTGGTTGACAGCTTTGCAAATTCAATTTTGTTTATCATGCGTAGTGTTCACAGAAAGAGAGTTTCAGGAAGCATGAAGTCTAATTGGTTGTGTTTTGGAGACTCAGCGGTGGTTAGTGGCGATTAGCAATTTCAGCTTACGATGTAGACGGCCTACCCATTGACATGCAGCAGTGGGAGTGTTTTCCAGCGGCTAGTTGCGGTAGTGGTTAGCGTGCCTGGCTCTCCTTTCCCCTTAACACACACAGCTGCTTATCTGACAATCTGCTGCTGCAGCACTCCGGCCTCCAGCTGTCCCAGGACACCCCACACTCCCTCCGCACAAACACACACTATTCACTTACAGATTTGCCACTTCAGAACCCCAAATGCTCCTTTACCCTCCGCACTCATCCCAAAACCCCGCTCCTGCCACTCTTCACGAAGAACCGTAGAGCCAAGACCAGTGTTATATCACTGATTTAATAATCCCTTTGACATTTAGAGGGGGAAGAAAACAGCCTGACTTTGCACGGGCTGAGTCGGGGGCTCGCTTCAATTCTAGGAATCTGCAGTTTCATGGCAGAACTGAAGTGGAGATATTTGGTGGAGAGATGCTGAGCCCCTTTCTCACCGTGCCTGAAGGGCCACGAGGAACCCCGTCTACCTCTGGAGGAAAGACTGAGAGAAGAGGAGGAGGAGGAGGCGAGAGGCGCCTAGGTTAGCCTAGCCTACAGTGCGGAGGACCAATTAACAGTCTTTATTAGGGCTGTGTCATTATAAGCCTGGGGAAAAGGAAAGCCCCTCGGTAGAACCGCGGAAGGAGCGAAGCTGGTTTTAAGGGGTGTAGAGGAGGAATAGTGGTGCAGGGCCCCCGGTTATCCCGAGGTGCGTCAGGAAAGGTATCCCTGTCTGCGTCACGGGTTCCACTCCATTGGCAGTGTAAAGACGGGAACGGGCCGGGGAGAGTAAGGGGCGCAAACAACCCTTTCTTCCCTCCATGTGAGGCAGGGGTATTTTGGAAGGAGTTGCCATGGTTACCCCTCCGGTCTGGGATTTGTAACGTGATAGCTGGCTGCCAAACCGCAATCTCAAAGTGGGAGAAATTGTGCTTGCGTTTGCGAGTGTTGTATGAAAGCGCCGTCTGTGTGGCTACATGTAAAGGAAAGGCCCGGGCGAACCCTGCATCCCCTCCAAGGTGCGCCGCCGCGCACGTGCGAGTGTGTCTCATGCCGTTTATGGGACCAGTTCAGGGTCTTGCCTTGGTCTTCCAAGGGTCGGAGCATTTCCCTGTGGATTTCCTCAGCGACCTAATCACAAGTACGCACACACCCGGCACACACCGGCACATACACTCAGTTACCTCTGCCTCCCACCCACACAGGGGCCTCCACTTAGCCAGGGCGGCGTGGAGGGAGGGGGGCGTTTTACAACCCTGGTCAGGGCTTTCCCTGAGCAGTGGGCTGCCTGGCTAGTGATTACTACCTACATGTACCACACACACACACACACACACACACACACACACACACACTCACACTCACACTCACACTCACACTCACACAGACATACTCACACACTTGGTCTAGCTCTCTCTCTCTCTCTCTCTCTCTCTCTCACACACTCACAAATGACTC
Organism: Salarias fasciatus; assembly: GCF_902148845.1. Taxonomy (NCBI): domain Eukaryota; kingdom Metazoa; phylum Chordata; class Actinopteri; order Blenniiformes; family Blenniidae; genus Salarias; species Salarias fasciatus. The sequence continues at coordinate 25,562,568 of NC_043751.1, forward strand.
ATTACAGCGGAATGTTTCCCTTGTTTTTCAGGTCATAAACCGTTCCCATGGCAATGGCAGTTACTCAGAGGGGCTGTTGACTTGACCACCAGGGTCTCATTGAGATTAGAGTCCTCAGACAGAGATGAACCATCTGAGGATTCGGTCATTATGTCCATCATTGATTGATCGTACTTTTTGTTGGATCGTAAACATTTTCATACCCGAAGTGTGTCTATGTATCGCTTGACCCCCCCCCACTAAAATAACCAAAAAAAAAAAAAGATTTCAAGCCCAGCCTGCCCACACACACACACACACACACACACACACACACACACACACACACGCGCGCGCGCGCGGTCCTCAGACTTGGAGAGGTCTGACAGGAGAGAGGCTGATGTCATCATTATCTCCAGCTGGGAAAGAGATCAACCTGCGTTCCGCGGTCAACAAGATCAGGTCGTGCTCCGCTGTGCTTTGGGATCCCTTTCATTTTCTTTCCAGTTTCTGTTCAATTTTATTCCAGATTTTTGCCGTTTCCCTTTTCAAAATTCCTCGTTTTAGCGTTTCAACACATGCTGTTGTCACAGTTTAATTTTCTGAAGAATTATTCCAATTTCAACAAGCCAATAAAAAGATCTTCAAAGTGCTTTGAAAGTCTATGAAGTAATACAATATTGCCTGGATTAAATTTTTTTCTTTGAATGGAAGTTACCTGGCCGGTGAGCACACGGGATCATACATTCGATACGGTGCACTGTAACCCTGTTGATTGGGCGACACGCTTCATGAAGATGAGAGATCCTTCCAGTTTTCCTGTTGATTATCCTGAATCTTTCTGAAAGACGATAAGGGACGTGCTACACAATCCTGCCTGTTCGTGTCAAGTCCAACTTCATGATCATAACAGCCTTTGTGCAAAAGGAGTTTTCTAAATCCTAGAGATTATTTGATTCAGGTCATCGAGGATTTACTTTTTTGAATTCATATTTTGCTCGTCTGAACGTTTGTAAAACGTGTCAGTGAAGTCAAATGCAAAGTGAGCTCCAGTTTCAGATATGTTTTGTTCATATAATGTTAGAATTGGAAATGCATGCATTGACCAACTATTTCTGAACTCCTGACAGTATACTGAGCACTAGAGCTGTCGAATTTGTAAAATGTTAAAGTTTATTTTCCCTTCATTGAATGAAATTGTTTCATTCACCAGACCTACTGATACTACTTGTGACTTCCTTCTGCTGTGTGATGCAGAACTGTCGACCCTGTCACTCAAAAGTCTATACAACCTGGAACTTTTAAAGCAAATTTCCATTTCGCGGGCATGTTCTTTAATGCTTTGTGATGCTAAAGCCAACCGCGCGGTCTGTCTTTTCATTGCATATGCATTGACTGCAATTAATACATTTCTGTTGTTACATTTTGCACGTGTTGTGTTGTTCCTGTTGGCCGCCCAAAGCAAAACCCGCTGTTTTTTTTGTGTTTCTCAGGTTCCAACAAGAAGAGGAATCACCTGAACCAGAAGGTTAAGAAGCCGGACTACAAAGTAGCCTACATTCAGCTGGTGAGAACACACACACGCACACACACACACACACACACACACACACACACACACACACACACAGATCAACAAACATACATTTTCATTTCACACTTTCACTCCCTAGTGTTTCTGGAAGGTGTATTTTCTCACGGCCTGTTTACATGACAGTGTTTTCAAGTATATATATAAAAAAACAACTTTGGTAGTGTTCTGGGTGTCTGCTTCAACAGTGATGGTGCACGGAACCTCTAAAAATGCAACTTTTGACGCTTAGTGTAAACGAGGGAAAATGAAAGTTATTGAAACTGTTAAGTGTTCATCTGCATGTAAACAGGGCAAAAATTATGCCTGCATGCTCACCACAGCCGTGGTAAGTAGTTCTTCAGCATGTGCTCAATAGATGGACAAGAACAGAGTCATGAGTCCCAGTCCAGATTCTCTTCGACTTTAGTAGTTTTTAGGGCTGGGGACCATTAGATATTTTTTCGAGTACAAGTACTTTTTCGATACCTCACGTACGGTACTGGCTCCTGAACGGTACTTTTTTCGGTACCTGCCTTCACGGCGCACAGACGACGCCATGACTGCATTTGCACTTCATGCCACTAGGTGTGCTGTTTGCATGTTCAACCTTATTTTATACAGACACCACAGAGGAAGAAGGGCGCTGCAGGCACTCTCTGCATGTTGTTAGAAAAAGAGTGTGAGCTGGCAAGACGTGGTAATATGTTCAATGATGCGATGCACCATTTTTTCAGTAAAAGAGAAGAACTGAACGATCGTTTCCCCTCGGGGATTGGGACAAATAGTTTGGGGGCAAAAAACAGACACCAGGCTCCCAGCATGTTTATTGACCGCGCAGCCACTTTAAGAACCGAAATTGATACCCGTACGCACGTCTCTTGTTCGGTACCTGTATATACTGAAGTTTTTTGGTCAGTACCACTGAGGTACCGTTAAACGGTACCCAGCCCTAGTAGTTTTAGGGTTGACAGTCACTGTAATAACAATCCCACTTGGTCACCTGTCTGGTGTGTGTGTACTCTTATTGCATATAGCGCATTGTTCTCTGTGTGTGTGTGTGTGTGTGTGTGTGTGGTTCATTGCAAAAGCAAACCACAGCACCCACTAGTGGCCAAACATGCTGACTATCGTGCTGTCGCACATGTGACCAATCGCACTTGAAGCAATTAAAACACTTACTAAAGGTTTCTTTCTTATGTCTCAGTTGTTGCTTGAGCTGTAAGTCGCTTTGGACAAAAGCGTCTGCTGAATGAAATTGTAGAAATTGTAGAAACTACATCGTTCAGTGTTTGTCTTTTCTGTGTAATCATAAAACTTCTGAAACGATAATGCTAAAACAAGTTTTTTTTCAGTGAAACACTGTCACGTGAAGAGGGTTTTATTTGCAGTAACTCACTTATCAGCTCAGTATCATCCTGTCTCAGTAACACTCTGTGTGTGAGTGTCTTTTTTTTTCCCCCCGGTGGGCATTTTCGGACCTTAAAGCGTTTGTTTGATTGGCCACTTTGAAGTTGTGCGGGGTTGTTGAGCGCACGTCAAGTGATGGAGGTGAAACGGGCAACTTGAAGTTCCTTGATAAAACCCTGAAGGCGAGGTCTCAAACTCAATCTTCCTCACACGTACTCTACTTGTATTTTTTTTTTCCCTCCTTGATCTTAAAAAATGAAGCGCACACACACAAATCATGCAGCTCTGCCCCTCGTCCTCCTCTTGTGCGGTTCACACACTTAGAATCCCCTCTTGAGAAAGCAGCAGTTCAGGTTCTGGCAGGGCCCGGAGGTGAAAGGTTCTCTTTGGTTACATGCCAGACTTATTACTGCTAATATACAGATGTGGTTATCATCTGGCCCGGCTCCTCTTTCTATATGCTTGTGCCATAGATGGAATGTTAACCATCACTCGCTCTAATGTGTGTGTTTTCAAAGGGACACCTCTGACGGTAAAGCTCTCTCCTCCCTGCTCTTTGCTTCACACCTGCGTTTGATGTGAGCTTCGGGTCAGGAAGGCGCATTCGTGTGCATTTTGCCGAAGCGTAAAGTCTATCAGTCGTTGAAATCATTCAAACCTCTCCCCCGTGCTCAAAATTAGAAAAAAAAAAAAGTCACAGTTTTAATGCGCCTTTGAAGCGGACGTGAAAAGCAGTAGACCTTTGTTGTGTGTCTGCCATTTTGATCTTACCCTGATAAATCAACAGTGGTGTAGACACTTGTTTACACCGCACCACCCACCCGACTGGGAGCCATCAATCTCGAAACGGATGAATAATGAAAACTGTCTAAACACGACAATTTGAAAGGGGATACATAATTGAAGCCGCCATGAATTTTTTAAAGGGGAGACTTCCTCTTGTCTGACACCAAGGAAGTGGCTTGTGATTTTGTGTGCGTCTGAAATTCCCAGTGGAGGTGCGCCGCGGTGCCGCTGTCTCACCAGGCGCACACGACAATGATAGGTGTGAGGATGCAGAACGACACACACACACACACACACACACATCTGTGACATGTGTGCATCACTGATTCATGCCGGCGAAACCCTCGAGGAAGGACGTTGTTCCTCAAGTGTCACTTGCTCTCTAGTTGCCGTCATGTCAGAGGTTCTTCCAGTCACGCTCATTTAACGGGCTGAAATGTGGAGATGCAGACTTCTTGTGCTTAAAACGGCTCGATCTCAAAGCAACATAGGGCCCATTTCTCTGGCAGGTTTTCGTAAAAACATGCTTTCCTCTGTCAACTCCCTTTCCTACACACACACACACACACACACGCGCACACACACACACACACATTCAGCCACAGAAAAACCCTCCTTTTCTTTTGCAGCGGTCGGTAGAAAACAAGATTGTTCCTAATTGACTCCACATGTGGGAGAGTGTTCTGTGGGTAGATGCTCACACCGCGGTCCCCCCATTCTACTACCCTCATCCTTCCCTCTCCTCCCCTCCCCTCTCTCTCTCTCTCTCTCCCTCCCTTTCTCTCCCTCCATCAGCTAATATCGCTCTCATTCCTGACTCTAGGTTTGTGGTCGAGGGGAGGCCTCCCGTTAGCGGGGTTCCGTGACGGCCATTTTCCCCAGGCTTAGGGGGGGGACTCCAGTATTGGGGGTGGGTGGAAGAGATAGTGTCCTCATGTGTGAAATGTACACTGTGTATGGGAAAGTGTGTATATGTGTGTGAGGGGCTGAGAGGGGTGAGCCGGGGAGGTGACTAAGGCCATGATGGAGTCATGCCAGAGCGGGGAGGTCCAGAGACGGGGCAAAGCAATCAGGAGGAGGTGGGAGAGACTGTGTGTGTGTGGGGTGACAAAAACAGCAGTACAAAATGAAAAGTGGTGTCTAACAGTCTATCAGATTGCTTTTAGGCCTGACTGACTCTCAGTGTGAACTCACTTCGTTTTAATTGCCGCTCCAGCCTTCACTTCAGGCCAACTCTTGTTTTGCATTTTCACAGTCAACTCGTACTGTTTCATGTATTCGAGCTGATATGGGAAAACTTTCCGATCTCTTGTCATAGACATTCCTTCATGTACAGTAGGTGTAATTTGATTTCTGGCTCGCTTTCCCAAACAGTTTTTCTCGGGTTCGTAAAAAATTCACTTGAACCCTCGCGGCACCTTTATTATCAGAAGAACTTGCTGCTCTGTTGCAGCAAATTGTCCTTCAAAGTTGCCTCGAATTAAATTCAGGATGTGCCTCGTAGACAAGAAGGGTTTTTTGCAGCCAAGCATGTTCATAATGCATGTCAGACCCTGTGGTTTACCCTCATTAAATTCTCCTGGCCCATCTCACCGCTGAAGTGTGCTGTGCCACCATTTCCAGCTAAACCTCGCTTCTATTTGAAAACCTTTGTAAACACAATCTGCTATCTTTTTCATGAAAGAGAAAGCACTTCACCTCCCAAATTATAGTCATTGTGAATGTTTTCAGTCATAGTTCAGCAGCATTATTGTCAGTCAAACATTTATGATAACGTGCTCTCTGGCTGGCATCTAAATGAAAAGGTTGCGGTGAGTTTTTGCGGAGGCGAAGTTATTTTCTGCCGAACTTTGCCGGCTGGTGCCACTTGCAGCGCTTTCAGTGGGCTGAGTGCTCAGAGTGCACGTTGAAAGCTCCTGGATGGTGACGCTAAGAATATATGAATGGGAAGTCTGACCAGACTTTGCATTTCAGCTCGGTACCACAATGTTCTGTAAATATAAGCTGCCAAAATGACCAGGTTACAAACTGCTCATGTGATCATGCACTGCGCTTTAAAACATCTACAAATTAGCACAGTCTTTATTCTGTCCTTTTTCTGACAGTTAGCATGCAGATACGTGTTTTTCAAAGGTTTCTTTCTACATGATTTGAGAGGGTTTGCATTGGTTGCTGTGAGTTGTAGAATAACAAGTTTAGTGGTTTGATCTCTCATCTTGCTTTGTGTGTGTTGAAAGACCCTTTGGGCGAAATGCTGAACAAATCAATCGTGAATGTGTGTGAATGTGGTTAAGACACCATTGACATGATGTTTCATGTGAAAATGCTTTGTTTTTATATTTCAATTTCACAGAGGTTTCTTGTTTACACGTTAACGTTTTGAAAACGACGTCCGTTTACATGAGAGTGACAGAAATGCTGGGAATAGTGTAGTGAGCATGTTGGGCCACTAGTGGGTGCTGCTGTCAAAAGTTTCAGTTTCCAGGAGTCCGAGCACCGTTGTTGTGTAAACGAATCCAGCGGAGCTTGGTGTTAGAAGTTCATATGAAACCAAAATGTCGACATCTGTTTGCATCAGCTGTCGCTCTGGCTCATATTCAGTCTGCAAACATCCCCGCTAGTCCATTTTTATGCGGGGTGTGTTTTGTGCAAATCCCACACAAGCTCTGAGTTTATCTGTAGACAAAAAGCTCACTTCATCCAGTTACAGGAGAGTCAGCACATGGCCCAAAGTAGTGAAAATAAATGATGAGTGAAAACTTCCCCACAGAGGGGGCGAGCAGGCGCTCATGATCCGAGGTGTTATCACGATGTCGACCTTCAGTCATCGAGAAACGAGCGAGCTCTGTTTACGCATAGATCAACAGTGATGACTGTAGTCACTACTAGTTCACCGTGACTCACATTCATCACGTGTCTGAAGGGCATTCCATTTATCAAGCTTGCAGTCAGGGCTTTCAGTTAAACCGGCTCGATTATAAAAATGGTGACTTGACTTTGAGCCGGGGTAATGCGTGCGCTGCTCTGTGCTGCCCAAATTCTGATTGTAGTTGTAAAAGAGACGTGGAGGTTCCCCCCCCCGCCACGGCCTCGGACAACGCCGACAACAACGCAGCAGCCTGAGTACGGCGCTCACAGTGCCGTTCTGACCCAACGACCGCAGAACAAAACAAGATATAGGGTTGGACCAATACTTGTAGAATAAGTAGTAGCTTCATTCAAATTGCTTGTTTCCCATGTTTCTTTCTGTCGCTTTCTCCACCCCCACTCAGTCCACAGGGAAGGGAGGCCTGACTCCAAGTGAAAGAGAGCCGGGAACAAGAGAGAGAGAGAGCGAGCGAGAGAGAGAGAGGAGCACACAAACAAACAGAGTTAAAGACTGAGTGGCAAACATGGAGGAGTTGTGACACAGCTGAAAAAGGGTGAAGAGAGGAAGGAGGGGGATTCGGGAGAGAGAGGGAAAAAAAAAAAAGAAAACAGCTGTATTCAGAGTGATTATGAACAGAGGAAGCTGTGGCCAAGCCTGGCTCTCCTCTGTTTGACTGACACTAGATGGCAACGTTTTGCTGCAGAGCCTCCCGCAGGAGTCTTTCTTCCATCTTCTATCTCAATAACTCCTTGTTGCCTAACAATAGAAACTCCGGGCTTTGTGTGTAAATGTGTGTGAGTTTGTGTAACCGAAAGGTGGTGATGGAAAGGGGCGCAGACCCCGGTGCCACCCCCCCGCTGTTCTCCCTCGCCGAGCGGAGGTCGGCTCTACAGAGCTGGAGGTGCTGAATCAGGCCGCCGGGCCGAGGGGGAAATCTTGCTTATCTGTGTGGAATTTTATTATTTTCAACTATTTGGATCATGATGGCTCCCGCTCTCCTTCCCTCCCTCTTCCTCTTTTTCACCTTGTCACGCAAACACAGGCTTTCCTCGCAAACCGCTCTGCCTGTCTGCCGCTTCGCTTCCTTCCCTTCCCCGCACTGCCTCACCCTCACTTATCACACCAATTAACATTTTTAACTTCTGCCACTTTCCTCTGCTGCTCTCTTCCTCTCTCTGTCTGTCTCACCAAGGGGTGCATGATTTATTATATGAAAACTACAGTTTTAGTCTGACCTGTACAGCTACTAAACCACATATGATGGGTTCCCTCCATATGATTTTCAGCCACACACACTTCTTAATGTAATCTAATGCACGACCACCATACAACAAATTTTTCTTTTTTCTTTATGAAAAGTTGAAATCAGCCATTTAAAATGTCTAATTTTACTTCTGTACTACCAAAGGTAACAGTATTTTTTAAAACAGATCTCATTTTCATACTTTTATCTGGCCTTCTACCTGAAGAAGAAAAATTAAAAGAACAACTTTTATACTATTCAGTTTTGTTTAGTTTGATGACAAAATGAAAACCTAACCCAAGATCAATACTATTGTTTCAAAGGCAAAAAAAAAACCAGTGATCTTCTATAATTATTTTATACCCAAGTACAAGGTTTCCATGCATCCTGGAAAACCTATAAAACCGTGAAATTGTTACTTCTGGTAAACACGCAGTTCATGAGGACACATGGAAAGAATAAAATGTGAACAGTACAGTGTTTCAAGCTCTGTAATGCTCTGACAAAATATTGTATCATACTGGAAAATATCCCCTTCACATTTTTCTGCCGAGAGCGGACTGTCAGTTTTTAAGACGACAGATTAAATCAGGGTGATGTTAAGTGACGAGAACTCAGACTGGCGAATGTGGATGTTTTTGTGGAACTGCTGGACATTCAGAGCTTTTGAAAAACAACAGCGATAAAGTAACGAGGGTTTGAATGGACCCCAACTCTTGACAGGGTGGTTTGGAGTAAAATAAAAGAAGAAAGAAAAACAAAGTTACTGTTGAAATGCGGCCAGATAAGTGCAACGTAGGTGAAGTCATTCCTCAGACGTTAGTAGCTCCTAGCTGGAATCAAGCTTAACTTTTAATGGGGTTTTACACATTTAATGTGGCGATGTTATGCTGGTTAAGAAGCTAATTTAACAGGATTCTAGTTTACAAATATCTCGTTTGGTATATTAAGGGTTTGCGTTCTCCTTGGTATCTCTAAATCTTGTCTCTCCTCTCTCTTGCATTCTGCATGTTTTTACAAACTCACCCTGACAGCATGGCTTTGAGGCGAATGCTGGTTATCTGGCTTTCATGGCAGCATCAGCGATGCTTTCTGCTCTTAAGAACCCCCAGTGTTTTCTTTGAAATTTTTACCATGTCTTTCATGGTCTGGCAGGCCAGATCGGACCGGGCCAGATCGTGTTTGACACTCTATTCAAGTAGAAAAATGTTTTTCTGCTGCATTTTAACATTGACTATATTGAGAGGTGTGTATATACGCTGGGTTTCCTGTGGCTCATTGGTAGAAAGGCTCATCTTCCAATCCCAAGACTGGTGGATCGATAGACCATCTCACATTGACGCTTTCTTTAAGAGCCTGACCCCCAAATTGCTCCCAAAGGAGGTCAAGGACCTCACATAGCAGCCTTCACCAGTGGTATAGAAGAGAGTGTGTGTGTGTGTGTGTGTGTGTGTGTGTGTGTGTGTGTGTGTGTGTGTGTGTGTGTGTGTGTGTGTGTGTGTGTGTGTGTGTCTGTGTGTCTGTGTGTCTGTGTGTCTGTGTCTGTGTGCGCGCCTAACCGCCCTTTCACACCGTGCTGCATACTGTCGCGGATAGCGAAGTCGGCTGGTGTATGGCTTTATGAAATGATGCAAAATCAATATGCAGCAGTCTCCAAAGCTGTCCTAAATGTTTTTTCCAGAAATGAAACATATTTAATTTTTGGCAGCGGACGGGCAGGGACATCAGTTGGAGATCAATCCGCGCTAAGAATTGGAAATATGCAAGATCACTGCGCAGTCATTCTGAACTCATACGAAGCGGTATGCAGTCCTCTCAAAATGAATAATGCTAAATTGGATAATTGCGAATGATTGCATATTATCGTCTGCATATTCGGAAGTGTGAAATTTCACCGCTCACTGTCTGCGACGATGCGAGAGTAAACGAGATCAGACCCAACCGGGAAAATAGTCCCATATTGACTTCTACATTTAAACTACAAAGATTTTCTTTGTCGTGACGCAAAATATACATGATGAAAATGTCGATATATCCACAAAGCCAAAAAATTACACCTGAGAATGACTACAATCTCAATATAAATCCAACTCTAAAGAAACCTTCTGCTGCACATTACAGTGAAATAAACTTCCCCTGTATCTGAAGCTCTATGCATGATTTAAATCTATGTAAGTGCAACATTTAAACAAATCCACACCCTCAATGCTGTGTCATATCACACAGTGCCAAGACTCAGATTTATTTACATGACTGCAGCATTAAATTTCATAAAACTTATAAGATCAGATTAATAATGCAAGAAAATGTCTTCTGCAGTTTGAATTTATTCCACAATCTGAGATGCATTAATAAAGCCTAAAGCCCCGTTGAAGCATTTCGCTTGATCATCCTCCAAACAGTTTGAAGAAAAGTATTATTTTCACTGCGAGTCACTTCATCCTCGCTTTCACTTAAACGTATCCGTCAGCACTCGAGCCGGATAAATCCTCGGAAGGAAGGAATGGGCCGATACACTGATTAGCGTGCCAACATATGTACATGTGGGCAAACACGCGTGCATGTATGCCGGTGGTGAGCCTAATAAAAGGAGAAGCTTTTCCTGGCAATCAAGCTTTTCTGAAAGGCCCCATCTCCCTATGTGTCTCCTGATTTGGAAAATTCACTCCTGAGTAAAATTGTGTGCGTGCGTGCGTGCGTGCGTGTGCGTGTCGGTTTCATAAGAGCTCAGTGGAGGGAGAACATGAATAATAGAGAGCAGAGCAGGGTCTTAACCATCCTGTTTGGAATCTCACACGCAAACCTTTCTTTTTTCTTTTTTTTTTCTTGTTCTTGAATGGCTTCACTGGAGGTTCTTTCTTTCACAAGTTTAACCGGTGGCGTTCAAATCTGATGCTTTAAGCTTTAATGACGTTACAGTTATGTTTTCGGGATATGTTCAATTTCATATCAAGACTCACAATAATAATAATGATAATAATAATAATTGGAGACTGATTCAGGCTGTGTTCACAATGGAAAAGGTGTGGGCAGATATCACCGAACGCTTACGCACTTCTGAGATTATTTTGGTGGTGTTCTTAGAAGAGGTTTCATAACAGAAAGAGGAATTTTTCTGTGGCACTCGGGACTAAGATGTGCAGGCCTGTTTCATCTTGTCTTGGGTCCGCCGTGTGTTCGTGTGTGCAACGTCCTCGCAGTGCCTGAGCCCAGCTGCGACAGGAGCCGGCCACCGTCCAGAACGGAAGCCGATGAAAAATTAATTATGCAGCAGAATCAGTTTTCTCCCGGAGATGTCGGGACTGCAGATATGCCAACATACCTGTAGTGTTGACATCACTTACAGCAGTGAATTCTGTAAATGAGTTTGTCTTTGGGATTGACCTTTTGTCAACTCCATCAGCTAATCAAAACTTTTTATTGACACCGCTTGACAGACTAAACGTGAATCTTTTCTGAAATGGAAATGCAGTAACGTTGTGTTTTAACTGAAAAGTAGTTTAAACGGGGTGTAAAAGAGGACCACACTCAGAGAACCGTCGAAGTTTATGACGGTGTATTCAAACCCAACGTGTTCAATTAACATCCTGAATTGTGTGATGTTATTATCTTCTCACACTGAGAAGGATCAGTGTCATCCTGCCCTGCCTCCTGCTCTTTCAGCCCAATTGGCTCCATGTGTGAAAGCACAGCCCCATCCAGTGTCTCAACCTGTGTCATATGCAAAAAACAGAAAATAGAAAGCTTTATCTCTCTCTGCAGCATCTTCTCTCCTCACCCTCATTTCCTCCCACATTTCTTCCTGCTTCCCCTTATTTAGATAGCCGTAGTGTCACACACACATACATTGAGGCAAACACACACACACACACACAAATCTGACCAGGCATCCACTAGCACACATGCTCGTAACCTTTTCTTGATTACCCCTGACCTCTTGACATAGCTGCAACTTTGATCAGCCAATCAGCTCGCGGCGCCACCCATGTTCTCAGAGGGGCTGCCACTGGCCTGATAAAGCCCTCTGATAGGCCCCCGCTGATGTATTTCCTGTTTTGGTATGCTTCTTCGTTTTTTATTTTCTCCACCAGCTGGTCCCCGCATTCCTCAGAGTCGGGGAGGGGGGCAGGGGCATTGCCTGGATGTTTATGTTCATGTGCATGTAGGGGTGTGTGTGTGTGTGTGTGTGTGGTAGCCTAGATAGTTGGGTCTGGGGCTAGGTGGGGGGTGGGGTTGGCGAGGGGCTGCTTGAAATTGGGGGGGAGGCCATGTGAGGGTTGTTTACATGTGTTGGCAAAAGAGAAATGGGGTACGTCGTGGGGGTTGTGGGGGTAAATGACATACATGGAGGGGATAATGACAGTGAACAGCTGTTTATGTATGTGTGTGTATGATGGGGGGTTGACAGCGGAGATTTAGGGGTGATTTGGCTGTAAGGTATGGACGCTGTGTGGCCTTCTAATACTGGCAGTAATATGTTTTACTTGTTAGTCATTATTCCCACGAGGAGCAGATCTGCTTGTGTTATTGTTATTTTCCTCCGAGCGTCCACTTCAGCACCAGATGCACGCGGACATCGCCGTGGGTGGCTGGATGTGTATTTAGGTGGTGATGATCTTTTCCTGAGTGCTCTGTTACCAGGATCCGATGTCTCCAGTAGCAGGCTGAAGCAGACATGCCCAGACATGAACACTACGTGCGCACATGCGCACGCACACACACGCACGCACACACACGCACGCACGCGTTCTCACTCACACCCTCTGTTTGTCTCCGGGCAGAAGTATGTGGCCGTATCACTGGACGTCCTGCACCGGTTCGTCAGAGGGTCCTTGTGATGGATCTAAAAGTGTTTTCCGGGCGAACACCAGAGGCGGTGTCCACCTGTCAGACGCACAAAGTGTCAGCGTGCTTCAGTTAATCATCTCTTTGCTCCTTATTTACCCTTTTAAATCTGTATTTTTCATTTGTGAACCAAAGAACCAATGCCTTGGTCTTCATATTTCCTCCTTTTTTTTTAATCTCAGTTGCTTGTTTGAGTCTCTGGGTGTTTGTGTGTGTGTGTGTTTGTTACCTTTTCCATTAAGAAAATGTCTCCGATGTACCCCAATTTCTCATGATTACCTTCTTGTTAACAATGTATTCTTTTAATCTGATATTTGTCATTCTGTGAGAGGGATGTCTTTGTGCTTTGCCTGGACACGTTACTGTGTTTGATCGCTGTCCAAATTCTAAGCCAAAAAGTGGTAAATCTTTAATATCAACTCAAGCAGAATCAACATTATTCCATTAAAACACCAAATCTGACTTCAGACGTGAATTCAGGACACTGCATTTTGATTTGCACCCTCGGTCATGAATTTGCGTGCCGCTGTTTCGTTCACGTCGACAGCAGATTTTGTCACGTCACCGTCGTGTGCAGCAGTGGTCGCGGCCGTCGCACACGTTACCACAAATAGCACGGAGGCACACACAAGCACGCTCGTCTTCTGGTCAGAGCTGACCAGAAGTTATTTGACCGTTGCCGGGCTGTGGAGGAGATGTCATTGTAATTGGAGGGAGGGCCGGGGTCGTGACCCCGAGCGAACCCGCAGCAGGATGCTCTTGGTTTCGTGGTCTGCTCTCACAGCCACTTATCTCTCGCAGACGGAGACGGCTTCACTTTACAAGAGTTGCTCTGCTGAATTCTTTTCAAACTGTTACGTCCGGCGGCTATTCTCTATGATGATCGCTCTGATGTCTTTACTCTATTTGAAATATTTTTTTTAGAAAAAAAAAAAGATATATCTACCGGTTTTTGGCTTTCCCATTCAGTCATCACATCTATTTTTTATTTCCTCCATCAATGAGGTGGTCTGGTCCGAGGACAGTGTTGAAAGCACAGGAACTAGAAAATGGACCGAAAGTTTTAAAGTCCTTGCATTACCTCGCTCGGCGCCTGTGCGACCACAGTCACACGTCACAGCCGCTCGCTCTCCGCCGTCTTTTTTGCAGAACAGCTGCATTCGCCAATACCGGCGTGAAGACACAAACCCCAACACGAGGAGGGGTTTCCACTTCCACTGCAGACCAATCAATAAGAAGGTTTCTGCTTCGACGTGCTGTTTTTTTTCTCCTCTCTGATCAGTGTTCATTTTGGGAAAAACAGCCTAGAAAGAGAAGCAGAGGAAAACATAGGACAGCCTGTGGGGAGAGAGTCAGACCTTGGTCTCACTGTCTCAACTGTATGGAAACAATATTCTCTTTTTGGTATCACCAGTAAACATGGTTCACATTTATTATCGTGATTATAGACTCATTTAAGTTTCCGTATGGAAATCTTTCAGAGAATGATCCATACTTTGACGATTTATTCAATCGAAAAACAACATTCAAATTTTACGCCTTCTTCTGAGTAATGCGGCCAAACAGCTTTTACCAAGGTAGTTTTCTATAATCTGATTTTCAGCCATGCTTTTATACAGCAGTAAAAGTCCTTCTGACTCAGTATCCAAAGACCAAACCAGAACGTAATTCTCATTTTTTTAAAATCTGTATATTGTTTTGAAATGATAATGTTAATGAATCAATAAAACAGCAAAATTAAACTAACTGGTTTGTTAGTGGTGCATAACCTCAAAAGACTGGATAACTCAAAGAATGGTTTTGACATTTGGTACAGAATTCTTAGCATCTTAGCAGAACTCACTGGAAACAAAATTTAGACCACTGGTTTTTATTTTCTAGCTGCTTTTAAATCAGCTTTTGCAGGCAACTAAACTGTCTCATTTGAAGGGAAAACCTCTTTATCAAGTCTTAAAAAAAAAAGAATTCTACTTTGTGTTCTTCTGGCTGGACAGATAAGAGCACTGTAATTTAAGGCAAACCTGGTTAATCCAAGCAACGGGAGGTGCACTTAGTGCAGAATAGATTCCCTGTTCTGACAAAGTACAAAAAAAAAAAACCCAGCTCCAAAAACATTCGCGGGATCACGCTGTTCATTGCTTCGTTATTTTTTCATATGATTTTATGGGTGCTTGGAGACAGATTTTGACATTGGATAGCCAGCAGTTACTCATGCTTGGAAAGGCCAGCATAACAAAATGAGCTAAAGGCAAACTGCAACCTGAACTGATCAGTGTAGTCAGGTATTTCCTCTCTAACTGCTGTGACGACCAGCAATGCTAAATCACGGCAGAAACCACAGACAAGTTCACAACGCATAGGTCAGCCTAAAGGAACTGGAAGTTTTTTACCCCCCTCCTTACTTCTTGGCTGACAAAATCCGTAATCTTTGCAGGATGACAGGTTGCCAAAATTCTGTCCAATAAACAAGTTACTTATGAGTTCATCTGACTTTTGTTTACAAGCCTCGGTTCACTTGTAATAGGGCAGCCAGGACTTAATGAACCGAAAAGAAGAATGCAAGAACATTTTATCTGTGGTTGCGAGACTAAAGAAAACAGACCCACAAAGGTGTGATCACACCTTTAAAATTACCATACGCATGCTAAAGCCCGAGCTCCCCCGTGAGCGCGGCACGTAACCTCCATTAGCTGGTCAAGTGGAGCTGGAACATTGCTCGGAAATTGTTGCTGGTTTTAACTCGCAGCCCGGTGCTTCAGGTGTCAATTTGTTTAACCGTTGGAGGCTCAGAAGAGAAAAAAAAACAAAAAAAACAGCGAGCGTGCGTGGTCAGTGAACGGAGACGGACCGAGTGCCACACACTCGGCGGGGGGTTCCCCGCACCGCGGAGGTCTCTCCCACTCTCCTGTCATGTGGTGCAAACAGGCTCCCACCACAATGCCGACACCCCGGTCTCCCCCGGCTTTCTCACTGCCAGACACGCTGGAGATGCCTCCGTGCCTTCGGTTTCCACATTTCCACCGCATCGTCAACACCTCTGCATCGCTCCCTGCAGCCCGGACTCGTCTGGACTTTAATGACATCCACCGGCATGCGGCTGATTTGTGACCGGCTTTGTCTTTTGATGCTTATTGGGTCGTCCCTCATCAAAGAAGTGTGTTTGTACTCGGCCTGACAACCTCTCAGGGCGTGTGTGAGCGGCCCAGTTGCACAGTTTTATACCTTTTAAAGCCTTGTAGAGCTCTTGTAACCGCTTCACGAGCTCCTCTTTTCTCCTAATTCCATCAAATGCGAACATCCAAGAAGTCAGTGTACTTTCCCACTCCCACCCCCAGTCACATCTTATTTAGCTCCGTAATAACTCTCAGGGCTGGAGGTTTCGAAAGCACACAAACCAACGGCTGATGTCCCGGCCGTAAAAGAAGTGGTTACAGCATATTTTCTGATGGATTTGATTTTTACGTTTATTCAGATTATCTGAATGGAAGTCACTATTTGACCCGGAGAGCAGTTTTACAGCTGTTGAGAAGTCTTCAAAGTAATAAAATGTTGCTCCAAGCTTCTTTCATTTCAGAGGACATAAAATCTGATACCTTGAAGGCTACACTGTGGATTGGGGATATTGGAAAATTAACTAAAGCCTACTACAGTGGGATTGAGTAATCATCAGTGAAAGCCTCCTTTTGTTTTTTTTTTTCCTTTTCTTTTTTTTTTTTCTTTTTTTCTTTTTTAATATTTGTGACATTTCTTCGGCGTTCGGCCCCGTGGGAAGCATCTGGATACTGGTGGGTATCTCATCTGTCACGTTCTGATGTGCGTCTCCGGGTCCAGCTCCGCCCGTCCATGTTCTGTATGTTTTCGCTGTCAGAGCAGCAGGTTGAATCGGGCTTTTGTGTCCTCAGCCGGTGAATGTGCCATAATGTTCTATTCAGCTCCAGGTCGGGGAAGCTCAGTGCACCCTGCACCTTCCTGTTTTCATCAAGGACATTTTAACACATCAAGCCAGGACAACTGTGGCTTTCATATTTTAAATCTTAACTTATGAATAATAAATAAGTCACCTCCTCACATTTTTCCTGTATTGATTTCACATGTATTCCAAGGTTGACTTTGGTCCTTTGGCTCTTTCTTTTTTCTTTTTTTTTTTCTTTCAGTATTTTTTTTTTTTCTCCTTAGGGAAGATTATCACTCATACAAACACACAAACGCCTCTGCCAGAGCTTTTTCTTAGCTCCCAGCTGTTTTTGGGTAATGCCTTCAGGCCCGGTTTGTCACAGATCAGAAGGAAAGGTCAGTCTGATGGAATACAGTTGTCCTTTGTGTGTCTCCTTTTCCATCTCTCACCTGGTCTTCTATTTTTTTTTCACCCTCCTCTTTCCGTCTTTCCCTCAGGGACGACGAAAAGGATTACCGGGGTTATGTGTGTGACTCTTTTGTGTCCACATGTGCTCACACACACACACACACACACACACACAACCACGTATGATTTGGGGACATTTCACAATGGAGTACACTGGTGCCCGGGAGCGTAACACTAACTGCACCCAGGCAGTTTGGTTTCTTCTGAATGAAACTGCTAAGAAAACAATAAGAAGCAACCTCGCTTGTTTTCCACAGTATGACAGCTGTCCCCAATCAGCCGCCCCAAAGTCTGACTGTGGTCCCAAAATGTGACACAGGGCAGACCGACACGCTAAATGCACAGTCCCGACCTCTGCACCCCCCGTCCCGGCGAAACTCCTGATCCTTCTGTTCCTATTGAGAGGGAAACTGTGGGTGTAATGGGTTGTTCATGTGCGTAAGAGGAGTATGTTTACATTGCTAGCTGCATGGGGCCTCTTCCCAGTATTCCTGGATGGCAGCTTGATTCAATTGGGAACATGGTGAAGATGATGGCAGAGCGAAGGAAAATATCCACTCCTTCAAGTTGTCGTCAGGGAAGCATAGTAGGGAACAGAAAAAAAAAAAAAAAAAAAAAAAAAAGGTGCACAGCGCCAGACTGTCTTTCTCCACTTTTGTCCTTTTTGGCCAGGCTTCGGCCTTCTCCGTAAATCACTCAATATGTGCTCAAACACACTTTCCCTCTCTGTCACACACACAAATACACAGAGCGAGGCAGACAGACACACAGGAAGGATCGTTTTAACTTGGCGCTAAAGAGGATGGAAGCGGACATGCGCTCTACCCCAGCTGCGGCTGCGATGTATACATTTCAAACAAAAATATCAAGTGCTGTCCGCCACCTTTCCCGCTCTCTGCGGAAATGTGTCCAGCAGACATTCAGCGCAGACACACAGGGCGCGGCCCGCTGCCAACAATAAGACTTGTTTAACGAGTCTCAGCGCTTTGTTGATTTCAATCTCGGGACTTTGTTGTTTTTGTGAATCGCGCTCTCTGAGGTCAGTATTAATCTTCACGCTGTGTATACATAAGGTGTCCAGGGCTGCGGTGTGTAACTGGGAATTGTCATGCGACAACGTCGGGTTCACTTTAGGTGAAGTCTTGTTTAGTCCACCGCTTCATTGTTCATGTCGTTTGCCAGGTCTTGTGTTTATAGCACCGGGGTAGACCCTTCGCTCCATTACCCCAATTTACCTCCTCTTCCTTTTTCAGTCACTTCTTCGCATCCTCAGCCCCCATTTTTCTCCCTGCTTGTCCTCCTGACTCCTCATCTTACTCCAGCTGCAAACTTCCTGCGGCCCTGGTGTTTGTGTTCTGGGTTCTGCATTCCTCGATGGCAGCGTGTGCGAGTGCAGAGAGAAACCCGGGGCCTTGGCCTGGACCGTTGTTTTCCAGGTGCTCGTCTGGTGGCTGGCAGCTCCCTGCTCGTGCCCCACAAAGCCTCTCGTGACTGGGTCGACTCTCCTGTCCTCTCCCGCATCACCGCCCCGTCTGGAAAACAGCGCGTTCGCTTTCTTTCTTGCATCGCCACAAGACAGAAGCAAACGGATTTTCTTCCGATGGAAGTTTGTGCGTGTGTTTGCTGTGTCTGGTGTTGGAAAGTTCAGCGTCATATGGCAGCTGTGTAGCGGTCGGTGTCGTAGGGCTTGTTTACGCAACATCACAACACAGCATCTTCAACTGAAAATGGAAAAACTTCGGTGACACTACGACGGCGTTCAGAGCCACTGAAAACACAACTTTTTGAAAACCCTGTGCACGTTTCCCACTGCTGGAACAGCTGACTTTCAGGGCGCGTTTACATGACTACGTTTTCAAGTTAAAATGCAGAACTTTCATTTCATCTGGGGATCTGTTTACACACCAGTACTCGGAAACTGTTCCAAAACTAAAACATACAGATGATGCCTTTTCTGTTGAAACATCGTCCTGTAAACATTGCTGTGACGTCCCTGAAAACATCTGGGCTTTGAAGGCTTTGCATGTTCCCCCTGTGCATTCATGGTTTTTCTCCTGGTTGTCTGGTTTTTTTCCCCCCAGTCAGATACGTCACATGCCTTTGAGGCTGCTGCTTCTAAATTGCCCATAGGCATTAACGTGTCTCTTCACAGCGTAATGGTTCCATGTAAAAGGGTGTACCTTGGTTTCACCTATTATAAGCCAGAGTAGACTGCAACACACCAGGAAGAGGAATTCAAACCCACAACACCATCCTAAGCTGAAGTAATGGTGTCCAAGTCAGATGTGGTTCCATCAGACTCCAGTGCTCTGACTGGCTTTTGGATAATATGAGATGACTTGTGAATCTGTCCAGTCTCCTCCACATTGAGGGGTCATGCTTTTGCTGAGAAAACTCCAAATTAGAAACAGTCAGTTACTTCGAATCGGCTGGAAAGTTAACTGGTTTCTGTCCGACAAGTAAGAAGAGACAGGACGGTCGCTTCGTAGGACACACTGTTCCTCACTTTGAAGAAAGAAAACCTGCTTTGTTATTTGATTCTGCAGCTGAAAGGGTAAACTACTTCAAGATTCTTTATCTTTTTTTTTTGAATTTCCACCAGGTTTTTAACGTCCGCTGTTACAAAATCCGTTTAAACTTAATGAGTGTACACTGTCCACCGAATAGCAATGCTCCTGTGGAGCCATCGGTGTACGTCCAGGATATGTCTGGATGGCCAGGCTGCTGCTGGCTGTCACATTTATTTTTACGTGTAGCGACATCTGTAGTCTCATCGTCAGGAGTTATTGATGAGGAGGGTTCATGTTCAAGCAGATCAATCCTCCCTGTGCGGTTCATAATGATGGTGATTACAGACACAATACACTTATAACAGGGACTATTCCACTCGTACCACTCGCATTCCGCTCGCATGTCCTCTGAAACGAATTGTTTTCCTGTTGTGTTTATTTCTTTCAGTTCAAAATTGAGCGCACAAAATCACTGAAATTATATTAGGGCCTTAAAGAGAAAATTGTCTTAAAATTGTGTAGTTATATTAGACAGTCAAACTATGAGAAATACACAAATTTAAGAGAATATTTTTATTATGTCACTGATACTTAGAGTTAAATTTGAAAATGCAAAAAAAAAAAAAAAAAGGCCCTGTTTACTCAACGTGTTTTCATTTCTGAAAGGTTTGCGTTTACGTAGCACCATTTTGAAAACAGTTTGTTTTCCATGGAAATGGCAGAAACAGTGAAATCAAGGTAGTTTTCCTGAAGGGCCGCTAAATGGGGTCTTCATGTGACAAACACATAGAATGAATAAAGCCCTGTGAATACTGTATTTTGTAAGCCTTTGTTGTAATCATTTAACAGTGTGTGTGTGAAATCTTTGTTTGTGTGTGCACAGTTTGTTTTTATGAAGTGATATCCACTAAACACCCAGCGATAATTTATCTTCTCCTTTGTTTGTGTGTGTTGGGATGATGGTATTTCCCTATCGACGCATGCCAGCCTGCACACTCCACGCTCCCTCTGTCCGTGTCCCTTTAAGCAACTTGTAAAATGCATCAGCGCCGCTCCGTTGTGCATCTTTGGCCGAATGAGCTTCATGTCGTCTCCCCCTTCGGGGAATTAAGCCGTGCTATGTGGGAATTGTATGCATGTTTCTCTTGGTATTTTGGGGGTTGGAGACAGACAACATTGACACGAGTGCCAGACCATTCCTTCACGCCCACACACTGACCCCAAACGGGATATTTCGCATATTTAAACCGAGTAGCTGATTGACAGTTGTGTTCATTGCGGCTATTTGTTTTATAGCGATGTGTAAAACAGTTTATGAGTTGCGTAATGACATCCGATTTCTGGCGGCCAAAATGTCAGCGATGCTTTATCGCTGTGTGAGCGCGAGCCCGACATGCAAACGACAGCATTTGCAAAGGGCAGTTTAATCATCAGAGCTTCTAATCAGGCTTTGAAGGAGCTCTAATAACTTAAAGATGGCACAACCGAATCCAGATGATAACAGTGGATTCTTGTTGCCAGGTGTCCATGGGAGAGGCTGAGAGGGATCGGCTATAGATATGTGTGCATTCCTGCACCCACTGACCTGTTATTTTTTCTGGTGTTTGTACGTGCGTGTAGGCGCGTAAGCTTGTGTGTGTGTGTGTGTGTGTGTGTGTGTGTGTGTGTGTGTTTGGACTGTACTGTACTCCACGGCGGCCTGACACAAACTATAGTTGGGCCAGCGGTGCATTAGCCATGGCTGGAGATGGGCTGGTATGGAATAAATAATGGATACCATCCTCTCCCTCTGAATAAATCAAGACCAGAGAAATGGAGAGAGATGAGAAATTAAATGTGGGGGAGAGTCGGAGAAATTGAATACCGGGGAGAAAGAGCACGTTTATGCAACTGGAAGAGACATATAAAGAGGGGAGCAGTGTCCCGTGTTCTGAAAACTAGCATGCCACTTTTAACGGAGGAGAGTTAGTTCAAGGAAGGTGCAGGTCGATATGATTTTGGTTGCGTAGAAAATGGTTTTGTGCATTTATTTTGAGAGGGATATTGATTATTATATTGAGTAGAAATTCGAATTTTACGCAGCTCATTTTTCTCCGCCTCTCTGTTTTTGGCCCCCCCCCCCTCCCATCAGGCACAGGGCCAGACGTTCACCTTCCCCGACATCTTCCCAGAAAAGGACCGGACGCCAGAGGAGGGCTCGATGGAGGAGATGCAGGAGAAGTTCATGGAGGATGAGAAGCAGAGGCAGAAAGGCGACCCCCGGAGGGGCGGCGTCACCGAATGGTTTGGACTCTGAGGCCGGGACGAGCGCGCACCTGGGCGTCGATCCGTCGGGAAGTCACCTCTGTTTCCACACGAAACACAGCAAGTGTGGAGTCAAGAGAGCAGAGCATGTGTGTGGGAGATTGTCGACATGTGTTTGTGTGTGTGTGTGTGTGTGTGTGTGTGTGTGTGTGTGTGTGTGAGGCTTAAGTCCAGTAACCCGAGCCAGAACAGAATCAAAGAGGAGGAGAATGGCCAGACTCCATGTTCGATGAAACCAGCCCACGGTACAAACCTCCGTCACCTCAGATGACCTCCTCTTCTCTTCTTCCACTCCTCCTTTTTGGCACCGGCATCTCTACACCTCCTTTTGTGTTTCCTCAGGAGTTTGCTTCTTGTCTGCCTCCGCTGTAGTCCGACTTCTCCCAGTCGCCTCTGCTCTTTTTTTTCGCAGCCTGTGCCCCGGGCGGGAGTGCTGTAGTGCGGTATCCCTCGCAGCCCTGACGCTCCGCCAGTTAGACCTGACTACCTGGACAGCCCACGTCGTTTCCTCTTTTATGAGTTCGCCTCGGATTAATTGACCACTTTGGGTAAACAACAATTGAGACGTTGTTTCAGCAAAAGCAAGTACAGGGAATTTGCAGGAGTGTTACATTACAGGGTTTTCTGGTAGCGCCTCGGTCTCAGCCCCTCGCGTGCGGGAATCGCCAGTGAATCTGTCTCGTTGTGCTTTTTAAGTAACAACTAATAAAACGGTCACTTGTCCAAACTGCACTCTGCTTGCTTGTCCTTGTGTCCTCCCACCCCCCCCCACAGTCCGTCTCATCCCTCTCCACCGCCGAAAAACTGGCACTTCCAGACGCCGTTCGCCACACAAGTTGGCCTGTGCGAGTGCCAGCGTGGTCTGGTAGCTGTTTTGACAAAGTAATGATCTGTGTTTGAATCGGGCCAGTCGAGGACTGAGCGCTCTTACGGTAATAAAGCCCATAAAGGGGGAGGGATCGCTCAGACCCTCCATTATGCTGAGAGGCCAAGGTTACAGTAAGTGTCCCCCAGCCGTGACCACTAATGCTAGCTGGCTAATACAAAGGTCCAGTCCCTGACCTCACCCAGCCAACTCATCTATCACTAAGGAGAATGTCAATATTGATCCTGTTGGCCCATTGTCTGCTGCCTGGAACAACTCGCCCCCTGCGTCGCTATAAAGCAATCTGATTTGGAACAAAACAAGCCCCCAGTTCCACAGTTCTCTCTCTGCCTTGTTCTCAGTTTTTCACTTTCTTCCCCCTCCTCTTTCTCAGCTCCTTCTCTCTCTCTCTCTCTCTCTCTTTTCCCCAGTTTGGAAGTCGAGTGAAAAAGCTGCTTAACAGACTGCAGAGGAGACCAAATATGTTTTTGGTTTTTTTTTTTTTCTTTCCTCCTCCTCTCCCCTAATGCTCTGAACCGACCCCACATGTGAGTTGGGAAATGAAGTGGTGGTGTTTGCCAAGCGATAATTTGTCTCTGTTGTCTTCTTGTTCTTTGTCACGGGGATACCCCGTTCCTTCCTCTAATCAGATGCACTGGGTTTAACGTGCCTACCACAACCGGTTTTTATCATGAAGCTGGCCTTGAGGTGCTGATGTTAAATCTCTGTTTAAGGCCTGCTGACAGTGGTGGATATGTCGCGGTTTGGAATCGTTTTATGGAGCGCGGAGCCCATCGAGACAAACCCGGTTAATGAGCTCACGTCTAGCACGCACCGCTCGACGTGTCTGAGTCATTTCAGCTCTTTATAAGTAACAAGTAAACAGGAAATAACCATTAACTAATAAATAGAAAAGGAAAAAATAGAACAATCAACACATTTAGGTCCTCAAATTCATTCAGCGTAACAACCTCAACTTTTACGTCTTTATAATCTGAAAATTTCAAATCGGAATAATCCACAGCTTGAGCTGAAAGAATGATAAACTACTGTGATTTTAAATTGGTAGCATCTGTTTGGATATGAAAGAAAGAAGCTTCCAGAAGAGAAAAGGGGATCAGAATACAGCATGTTTATGATGCAGCCGCCGAGGACGAATAATTCCCGTTCATATCGAGCTGAATCCTTTCGCTAAAACCACTTTGCACACGTGGGCGACAGATGACGCTGCGCTGCGCCGTCCTGACAAGAACTTGAGATTGTTCAGGTGGGTTTATGGGTAAAACAAATGTTTGAGACGTCAATCCTCTGTACAAGGATTGACATCTATAAATGTGTCTTAAATACAGATGATGTATTTGATTGGTTTACATTTAGAAAAAGAAGTGCTTGTGTAGGTTATCAGTATTGGTGCATCCTCGATTGTAAGTGTATACTGAAAATACTTCCGTCATCTGTATCAAATCACATCACGCCCACATTAAAATGGACAGAAACGATATGAAAATCCTCCCATGAGGGAGGAGATGGCTGAACTTCACTGTTGGGTGGCCCACTGCAGATTTCTGTGTCCAAAAGAATTAAAAAAAAAAAAAAAAAAGTAACTGTCAGCTATGTTGTTCCAAGTTCTGAAGGTCCAGATATCACTTTCATCACCTTTTCTTTGTGGTCCATTCATTTTCCATTTCAGACAATTTTATCTGTCCCCCGTGTGCAGTTTCCCTGTGAGTTCCCCGTTAATACGCGCCGTCCGCGCAAACATCTGCCAATCATTGTTGTGTTAAAATGTTAAATTGTAAAATGGAAGCATGGAAACGCTACCAACAGTAAAAAATAAACTATTCAAAGAAAATCTTCAAATCGGGGTTAGTCTTCTGGATTGTTTCATCAGGGACGTATTATAGCGTCTGCCTGAAGCCGAATTTGCCAGATAAAACACCGTCTGGTTGGCTGATTTGCTTTCACGGCCATGTTGTGTTCTGCTTAGTAACATTTTAGTATCATCATGTGTCTTTATTTATTTTTCTTTCATTCGTTTTGGTGGAAGCCTTTTTTTTTTTTTCTTTTCTAATTTCTCCAGAGAAAGAAAAGAAGTGAATCAGTGTTAATGTGAGGAGACGGTGACATGAAGTAAAATACTAAAACTAAGCTAAAGAGCGAAGCGAAGACACTCGATCATGCTGCTTTGGTAGAGTAATGAAGCGTTTGCACTTTGTTGCCTCCCCTGTCGTCCGGGTTGGGGAGGACTGTAAGTTATTTGCAGGGACGTACGTTTCTTTATTTTCTTCTGGGATTTCTGCCAGATAAGTGACAAAAGATCCCAGCGAGACCGACTCTCAGGACATTGAAATTACACGCTCTTCAAACGATGGCCGTTCTGAATCACTTTATGATCATTTTCAGTTTTTCTATTTTTTTATTCAGTTTTTTTTTTTTAATTCAATGTCAATTAAGCAGTGGACGCGTTAGCAGAGGAAACTGCAGTTTATGTAAGCGAGCGGCTGCAGAAGCAGCTCAGACCAGTCTCCGCTGGCAGATGCTGGCGAGTTTGCCGTCTCCTGCAGAGGGCCTGAACTAAGTTACAAAGCTAAGTGCAGACTCAACACTGTTTCTAAATCTTTCCCTCATTGAAGTGTTTTTTTTTTTTTTTCCCCTCCCATATGGCCAAATCTGTCTGCACTGTAAATATACTGCAGCAAAATGCTCCGCTGTAAAAAAAAAAAAAAAAAAAAGTGCTAAATAGCTTCAAAGACCTTTTCGGTGCCTGAGCTACACCCCCTTCTCCCATGTTCTCCCTCTGCCTCTCTCTTCTCTTCATACCCAATAAAAAGCTGCAAGCACAATGCACCCCCCCTACACACACACACACACACACACACACACACACACACACACACACGTCCAGCCCTGTCCATACAGCTGGCAGCCATTTCCCTGTTTGTTTATACAGTGTTCTCCTTGTCTGTCAGATGATGCAGTGTGGTTGGAGTGTGAAGAAAGGGGAGGATGGAGGTATGTAGTAGAAACAAGCGCCGCACTTCCCTTTTCAGCTGAACTCGGGATGACTTGTGGCAGCTCCCAGATTTATAGGGATCTATACGTGCCGAAGGAGTTGCGCCGTATATTGTAATGCAGCACATGTCGTGCGGCTGCGGAGGGAGGGAAGGTGAATATGTGCGTGCGGGAGATGCTGAGAGCTCGGGGAAAGGACGGGGCGAGGGAGAAAGTGAAGACGGCGAAGCGGGTGAAAAAGAGATGACATCACTGAGAAAATGCTGAGCTGGATTTAAGGGCTACTGGATGAAAGAGGTCTGATCCCACAGTGCACCAGCTCTCTCTCTCCCGAGATGTACAGTGCAGATCGTGTTCCCATCCCTACACGGTTAGTTAATGGAAGGGGGGTTGAATATTTTAAACAGCCCTTCACTCTCTCCTCCTTTCCCACCTTACTCCTCTCTCTCTCTCTCTCTTTCTCTCTCTCTCTCTTTCCTCCCCCTTTTTTTTTTTTTTCCTCTTGTGCATTAGTCAAGTGCACACATGACCCTGTTTCTGCTACTGCAGTCCACATTTGGAGTCTGCATGACATCATGTTGTATTTTTGGGACGAGTGGCGGCGTAGTTAGTGTCCTCCCTGACTCGCTGCAGCCTCCCCAGGGCGCACATCTCCTCCATGCTGGCTGGAGTAATCGCACACTTGCAGGGCAAATCTTTCGCCTACAGATGCCCTGCTGCATCCTGTAGCTGCTGGGGAATGCAGATCAAGCATCTCGCAGTATCGCCGCTGATAAGGAAACCTAATCTGGTCATTATGTGCTCATTAGGGCCGCGCCGTGCACGACTGTATGCGATGGGAGAGCGAGGGCGCTTCATGAAGATTGCAATCTCCCCTGACGAACAACAAAAGGTTTAAACTGAACGCTTTGTGACATACATTTGCACAATGCCGCGCCAACTGTCTGTAAAATTACACACACTCATACAGTTATACAATTACCAACCCTATCAGCCTCTGCTGCAGACGCACAGACTCCCACACACTCACACTTGTGTTCACTAAGACAACCAGGGTTGCCTGCTGAGGATTCTGACGGCCTCTCTTGGACTCGGGCCATGAAACATTCCTCCTTCCCCAGGTTGCCATTGGTTCATCTGAGCTCAGCCAGTGCACTCTGTCACCCCATAAGTGTGTGTATACATGTGTGTGTTTGTCTCATTGTGAGTACGCACATTTATATATATCTCTGTTTTTTTTTCCAAATGTTGAGTTTTTTCTGAGAAACTACTACGTGTACAAACACACCCACATGATGCTGGTGTTCATGGCTTCTCGGGAAGCGCTCACACAGGCAGAAAATGTACCCTGATATGGCCCCTCGGTGTGTATACGGTCATACTGTACTCACATCTATACGCTTGTTGGCTCGGATCCAGGAGCAACAGCAGAGTGAGCAGACTGCAGAAAACATGTGGACCGCCTGTTTATTGTTGCTTCGATTACAAGAAATCCGTGCATCACAGTTCAACAAATATTTTCTGATATCAGGAAGCCGGGACGGATTATTTTTGATTGCAAGCTTTTTTGTGAGCAAATTCAATCTTTGCTCTGCACAAAAAAAAAAAAAAAAAAAAAAAAAACCTGACAGCAACAAAATAAATAATATATCATGCTGCATACAGTAGTGTGTGCTCTCCCATATTTTTCCATTTCATTATAAAGGTTTATATCAGGTGATCGCAATAACATTGTGCATTTTATGACGATTAATCATCTGCATATAAATGCAATGCATTAAATAATAATAAAAAAATGCAATATTTTAAACATTCATACTCATTTTCATGAGGTTTATGTGCTCAGAAAGTTGTTAAATCAATAAAGACTGCAGTATATATCATTAACAAAACCAAACAGTTAAAATCGACTTCTCTCCATAACAACACTTGGGTACATCTAAATGTGTTGTTGTGTCTGTTTGTCTGCTGGCTTCAAAAGGATCCGTCACAAAACCAGTCAAGCATTAGTTTAAACTGGTTTTCTCAACAGCTGATGCTTGAAAGGAGCTGAGTGACATTTTCGGATGTTTTCCTCCAAACATCCTTCCCTTCTTCGCCCGTCACGACACAAATTGGGACAAATGAGAAGTGCTGACGTTTGATGATGGCAAGTTGCAGCTTTTTTCCCAGGACTCAGTCTTTTGATTTAAATTTGCTTTGAAATATTTGTTTGTGGTGATTGGCAGCGATTTGTTTTTGTCCTTTTAGGTGAGTTGTTTTTATGTATTTAGCTTTTTCAAGTTTATGCCCTGTTTTGTGTCTTAAACTGGAAGAAAACTTCAGATCGGCTTGTCTATCTCTCAGGCTGGCTGAGACTTCCATTTGTCGTAAATGCTAGAAATCCACAACATGAAGAAATGCACAACTGCTTTTTTTTTTTTTTTTGCATTTTCAAAATCATGCAGGCTCATTAAAGTTTTAGTGCAGATCTCTTAAACCGCAGCTCTCCGAAGCTCCTCTTCCTTGGTGTGATGTCTTTGTTGATAATACCTGCTTGAGTATATGATTGCGTACATATGAGCCGCCACAGTCCAGCAGCGCTCACATAAACCAGTTGGATGCTTTCCTATTATACCTCACTGCACACATTGTTACTGATACTGACGTCAGACGTGCGCCGACATCCCAACGAGAAATTAGAACGGTGAAACAGTGCTCAGGAGTAATTGCTGTCCTAATCTGTAAACGATTTTACGGTATACTGGAGCTAAGAGTGTTTAGTTGTAGTTATTTTGACTCTTTGGATTTACAGTGTCAGAGACTGCGGTTGTTTAATGCATGTGGCATGTATGTATGTGTGTGTGTGCGTGTGTGTGTGTGTGTGTGTGTTTGGAGGAAGACAGGCTAGCAGGAGTGGTTCAGATGGGTTCAGAAGCAGACTGGGCCCCGGCCACCCATCTGGACCACAGAGCGCCGAGCCCAGCGCTGCACACATGCACATCTGTGCACTTGTCAGTGAACCTCTCGCTGGTGAAATCATCCTGGCTGCAGGCTCTGCCAAGTCAATAACACAGACTGATCCCCGATGCTGGACTTCCTGGAAGTCCCTGCTGGTCTCATGTACCTGCTCGGCGCTGCAGCGGCCGCCCGGGCGGAGATCAGCCGGTCCGCTCGCTCCTCTCCGCCTGCCCGCGGGCCACGGCTTGAAGCGCGGTTCAAAGGAGACCAGAGAAGAGGATGGGAGCCGTGAGCCTCGGAGATTGGGTGAATTCATTTCCCATTTTCGGAGGAATGAGATCTTGTGTGCTTTAACTGAAGTCTTGTCCCATCACGCACAATCACACTGGGGTCACTAATCTCTTTATATCACCCTAGGAGTGGAGCCTTGAGGTTAATTGCCCAACATCCTGATAAAGACAAAGCGTGTGTGTGTGTGTCTGTGTGTGTGTGTGTGTGCAGGGGTAAGGCAGTCCATGCTAATAAGATATATCCCAAAAGGGAGATGCTTTAGGGTCTGAGAATGTTGTGGTTTACAGTATAACTCAAGATCCGAAGCTCCGCCTTCGCTCTCATTGTCAAAAAGACACTGGAGGGGGAGCTGCAAAAAATGCCGCCTGGAGTTTAGTGCCCTATTATTTAGACACCAACAGAGTTACACAAACACATTCTCAGACTTAAATATCTTCATTTTGTTGATTGTGGTCATCCGCGCCTCCCCTTCCTGACCGATCCATGCAGAGGTAGTGAGAGCGGGGTGAGAGCGAGCGGCCAGGAGAGTATCCGAGAAGGTGAAATGGTGACAGACAATGGAAAGAAAAACAGAGTCAGCTGTAGCTACTGGATGAATAGAGAGCGATGGCGTAGTACAATTCATCTTACTCATCGCTGGTCTAAAAAAAAAAAAAAGAAATGGCAGTTGGAAACTGGCGCCTCCTTGAAAAGTCTCTCTCCTGCCTTACATCTAGTTTTACTTCCAGCCCTCAGCTGCGCAGCACTTACGTCAGAGAATGCCACTGTTAGGCAACACTTAGCCAACATAATGACAGAACTGCTCCCCCGGCCAAAGACAGATCGGCCTTTTCTGGCTCGATTTCAGCCAGCGCTGGATAGACTCTTGTGGCCTGGATTCACTCGACGGGGTCTGACTTCACTGGCCCGGGTTTGACCATTAGAGGTTGATTAGAGTGGCTTGGGCTGAGTAGACACTGAGCTTGAGGAGTATGTCCTCGCTGGCACCGGTTCAGCAAAGGGTACTCAACTAGTGCGACCTGGATTTGACTGTCTGGCTGCCGCTAATGTGGCCTGAGTTCAGTAGACAGAGCTTGACTTGTATGGCCTGAGTTCATCAGATGGAGTCCAAACTTTCTGGCCGGGGCTTGTCAGACGGGGCTCAACCGGTGTGGCCTTGGCGGATACTGGGCCTCTTGGTGATTGAGGATGTGTTTGTTTCCCAGGCAGCAAGCAGGCAAGGTGGCGGCATTGCTTTTGCACCGCCGAGGACTTGGTGCGGAGGCGAGGGAGCCAAAACAAACTACTGTGATTGCCTCCCATATGCCCTCCTGACCTCAGTGTTTCAACTGCCAGGCTCAGAGAAGGGAAGAGGGGTGAGGGGAGAAGGGAAGAGGTGGTTTAGGGAGACGAGGACAGCGGGATCGGGATATGAGAGATTGTGGTTGAGGTTTGCAGTGGGAAGGGGGGGGGGGGGGGCCGGGGTGCAGCTGAGGGGAGCCGCTGGCAGCAGGAGGGGTCACTTGAGTGCGTTAGGATGGAGCTCGCGACCTCAGCCTAATGAGAGGACGTCCCTTTGTGTGCATGCGCTCGGTAAACACTGTCAAATTGGATTCATATCTCTATAAGAGAAAATCAAATTTTTCATGGCAAGCAATGATGCCATTCAAACCGTGCGTTGAGAGACGGCGGCAAAGGAAAACAATGATAGAGGGGAAAAAAAAAAAAGCTAGTGAGGAATAAAGGGGGGTATTGGATCTGGAGTGAGAGAAAGGGAGTCTTGTCGTCTGAGAGGTGGTGTGGTTCGGGTTAGGTTGTGGTTGAAGCCTTGAGAGAGCAGGAGGAGAGAGAGTGGGAGGCGCAGGGGGCGAGCAAGGCAGCGCATACCCGCAGCATTCAAATGGAGCTCCCATTGGGAGGTTTTACGCTTCAAAATGGTTTCCTGTGACGTGGATTGTGTGTTTGATTTGAGCTTTGAGGGGTTTGTGTTATTCTCGGGAGGGGAGAATCTAGCACGCTCTCATTTCCGCACTACCAACAGCCAGCAGAAAGTTGGCAAGGCGAAACAGGGGGATTGTAAAGACAGATTTTTCTCTCCCTCCTTGTACGAACCACATTTTTTCTGCTTTCACTTTTTTTTTTTTTTTCTTTTGCCATGTTTTTCTGCTGAGCCTGCTCCAGGTCTTAGCCTGCATATTGATGGATTGTTCTTAATAATTGGACCTGCTCAGACCTTTGTCCATCCAGGCTGCTTGATATTTTTGCAGATTTTAGAATGCCTTAAAAAAAAAAAAAAAAAAAAAAAAAGAAGTGTTTACATCCAGTTGTTTGCACACGCATTTGCACCCTGCAAAAATGAACAAGCCAGTTTGCACGTATACAAGTGCGCACGCTGTCAAAACACACGCCTCGGAACTAATTGCAAACAATGGATGCCAGCTGGGCAGTAGGTGTAGCAGGCAGCGCAACTGTTGTTTTCAGAGGTGAAAAGAAGGAGCAGACAAACGGATCAGACAAAAAAAAACAAAGCAAAGACGAGAGAGAAGTAGATAGAAGAAAGGCAAGGGTCACCATGAAGCGAGGGAAGGGGCACACACCATGGCAGCAGGAAGCCACCTCCAAACCATAACAGCCCGTCATAAAAACCATCAGAGAGCTTACTGTTCTGCCAACTACTGTACTTCACAGAGCCAAGAAAATGACAAAAATCAACAGTGGACGTGTTTGTGTTGGGGGGATATCCGTGGAACCCCACTTTCTTTCCTGATCAGCACTTTTCTCTCTCTTCCCCGCTCCCTCTCTCATGCCTCCGTCTTTATTTTCTTACTGTAAATACTGTACTGTATATGCGCCCCGCTCGTGTAAGAGGACAATTATCGTAACAGGATTTCTACTGTGAGGCGCACATGGAAAACGCTAACTGCTCCGGGCCAATTTTCTCCGTGCCGTTGTGTAAATAGTTTGGAGGGAATGAGCGGGCTTTCCCCAGAATGGGAGGACACACGGAGGTCTGAGGGGTTCCTCTGCCACCCTCTGCCCCTCAAACAGCTGCAGTCATTCCAGTGTTTCTTGATCGTTCTAATATTAAGTGGCAGCACAGCTCTGACTTACAAGCTTGGTGGACTGAAACACTTCAACACTGCGTTATGCCGTTCATTCAGACACACAGAGGTGGCTGTAATGAAAAATACATTTAATCCATCCATTGAAAGCACTTTGCAGTTCAGTGTCTCAGTTTCTTGATTTTTCTTTATTAAAGGTGCATTAAGGAGTTTTTCAACTTTAAAAATACTTATTTTCCACCTTAAATATGACACATTTTTAATGATGTGTACAATGTGCCCTGACATATTCATTGTAAGTACCGCTAACAGCGCTAAATTGTCACTTGAAAGTTGCAGTGCCGGTCCGGCACCAGAATTTTTTGGGGGGAATGACGTAATGTACGCTCCCGCTGGCCTGATTTAGTTTAGGTTTCGTTTTGTCCGCCATTACTCCGCCAGATGCTTAGTGAGCAACAACTGAGCAGGATCTTCCAGAAAGTAAGAAAATACTGGCTTCTAGCAC